>NC_141685.1:1359800632-1360073132 GCF_964263255.1 Lissotriton vulgaris | reverse complement strand
AGATAGATAGATAGATAGAGTGAGGGCGATAGAGTGAGGGCGATAGATAGATAGATTGATAGAGTGAGATTGTGATATATAGATAGAGTGAGGGGTGATAGCTAGATAGAGTGAGGGCAATAGATAGATAGAGTGAGGGTGATAGATAGATAGATAGATAGATAGATAGATAGATAGATAGATAGATAGATAGATAGATAGATAGATAGATAGATAGATAGATAGATAGATAGATAGATAGATAGATAGATAGATAGAGTAATTATGTGGCGTGTAATTATGTGGCACTGAGTCGTATTTGGACTGTTTGTTGCGTTGAGCGCAGTGTAAAGATGTAGCATATAATTATGTGGCACTGAGTGGTATTTGGAGTGTATGTTGCATTGAGTCCAGTGTAATTATGTGGCATATAAATATGTGGAACTGAGTGGTATTATGAGGCGTATATGTTGTATTCAGTAGAGTGTAATTGTGTGGTGTGTAATTATGTGGCACTGAGAGGTATTGTTTGGAGTGTATGTTGCATTGTAATTATGTAGCATATAATTATGTGGCACTGAGAGGTATTGTGTGGAGTGTGTGTTGCATTCAGTAGAGTTTAATTATGTGGCATGCAATTATGTGGCACTGAGTGGTATTTGGAGTGTATGTTGCATTGAGTGCAGTGTAATTATGTGGTGTGTAATTATGTGGCACTGAGTGGTATTTGGAGTGGTGGTAGAGGTGGTGGTTGTGTACGTGGTGGTGGAGGTGGTGGTGGGTGTGGTGATGGATGTGGTGGAGTTGGTGGTGGACATGGTGGTTGTGGTGGTGGTGGACGCTGTGGTGGTGGATGTGGTGGTGGTGGACGTGGTGGTGGTGGACGTGGTGATAGTGGATGTGGTGGTGGTGGTGGATGTGGTGGTGGACATGGTTGTGGTGGGTGTGGTGGTGGTGGACATGGTGGTGGTGGACGTGGTGGTGGTGGACATGGAGGTGGTGGATGTGGTGGTGGTGGACATGGTGGTGGACGTTGTGGTGGTGGACGTGGTGGTGGATGTGGTGGTGGTGGATGTGGTGGTGGTGGATGTGGTGGTGGTGGACGTGGTGGTGGTGGACATGGTGGTGGTTGATGTAGTGGTGGTGGATGTGGTGGTGGTGGACGTGGTGGACATTGTGGTGGTGGTGGATGTGGTGGTGGTGGACGTGGAGGTGGTGGACGTGGTGGTGGTGCTGGATGTGGTGGTGGTGTTGGGCGTGGTGGTGGTGGATGTGGTGGTGGACCTGGTGATAGACGTGGTGGTGGACGTGGTGGGGTAGTGGATGTGGTGGTGGTGGAGGCCGACATGGTGGTGGTGGACGTGGTAGTGGCCTTGTGGTAGACGTGTTGGTGGCCGTGGTGGTGGATATGGTGGTGGTGGACGTGGTGGTGGATGTGGTGGGCATGGTGGTGGTGGACATGGTGGTGGTGGTGGATGTGGTAGTGGTGGTGGAGGTGGGTGTGGGGGTGGTGGTGGACGTGGTGGTGGAGGGCATGGTGTTGGTGGACGTAGTGATGGCAGACGTAGTGGTGGTGGATGTGGTGGTGGTGGTTTTGGACGTGGTGGTGGTGGACGTGGTGGTGGTGGAAGTGGTGGTGGTGGATGTGGTGGTGGTGGATGTGGTGGTGTTGGTGGTGGTGGACATGGTGGTGGTGGTGGTAGTGGTGGTGGAGGACATGGTGGTGGTGGTTGTGGGTGTGGTTGACATGGTGGTGGTGGACGTCGTGGTGGTCCATGTGATGGATGTGGTGGTGGTGGATGTGGAGGTGGTGTTTGTTGATGTGGTGGTTGTAGACGTGGTTGTGGTGGACGTGGTGGTGGTGGACGTGGTGGTGGTGGATGTGGTGGTGGTGGATGTGGTGGTGTTGGTAGTGGACATGGTGGCGGTGGTCATGTTGGTGGTGGATATGGTGGTGGTGGACGCGGTGGTGTTGAGTGTGGTGGTGGGGGACATGGTGGAGGTGGACGTGAAGGTGGTGGTGGACGTGGTGGTGGTGGTGGATGTGGTGTGGTGGTGGATGTAGTGGTGGATATGGTGGTGGACTTGGTGGTGGACGTGGTGGTGGACGTGGTGGTGGACGTGGTGGTGGTAGTGGATGTGGTGGTGTTGGAGGTAGACTTGGTGGTGTTGGACGTGGTAGTGGCCTTGTGGTGGACATGGTGGTGGCCATTGGTGGTGGTAGTGGACATGGTGGTGGTGGTGGTGGTGGACATGGTGGTGGTGGATGTGGTGTTGGATGTGGTGGACATGCTGGTGGTGGACATGGTGGTGGAGGATGTGGTGGTGGTGGAGGTGGGTGTGGTGGTGGACGTGGTGGTGGTGGACATGGTGGTGGTAGACATGGTGGCGGTGGACATGGTGGTGGTGGACATAGTGGTGGTGGATGTGGTGGTGGTTGTGGTGGTGGTGGTTGTGGACGTGGTGGTTGTGGACATGGTGGTGGTGGACGTGGTGGTGGTGAACATGGTGGTGTTGGAAGTGGTGGTAGTGGGCGTGGTGGTGGATGTGGTGGTGTTGGTGGTGGACATTGTGGTGGTGGATGTGGTAGTAGTGGTGCACATGGTGGTGGTGGACATGGTGGTGGTGGAGGTGGGTGTGTTGTGGACGTGGTGGTGGACGTAGAAATGGTGGACATTGTGGTGGTGGATGTGGTGGATGTGGTGGTGGTGGACGAGGTGGTGGATGTGGTGGTGGTGGTTGTGGACATGGTGGTTGTCGACGTGGTGGTGGTGAACGTGGTCATGGTGGTGGTGGACATGGTGGTGGATGTGGATGTGGTGGTGTTGGTGTTGGACATGGTGGTGGTGGTCATGGTGGTGGTGGTGGTGGATGTGGTAGTGGTGGACGTGGTGGTGGTGGACATGGTGGTGGTGGTGGATGTGGTGGTGGTGGTGGACGTGGTAGTGGTGGACGTGGTAGTGGTGGACGTGGTAGTGGTGGACATGGTGGTGGTGGAGGTGGTGGTGGTGGCCGTTGTGGTGGACATTGTGGACGTGGTGGTTGTGGACATGGTGGTGATGGACATGGCGGTGGTGGAGTGCGTGGTGGTTGTGGGCATGGTGGTGGTGGACATGGACGTGGTGGATGTGGTGGGGGTGGTAGTGGTGGTGGACGTGGTGGTGGTGGAGGTGGGTGTGGTGGTGGTGGACATGGTGGTGGTGGACATGGTGGTGTTGGACTTAGTGGTAGTGGATGTGGTGGTGGTGGATGTGGTGTTTTGTTATGCTATGCTATGTTTTGCTATCCTTTGCTTTGTTTTGTTATGCTATGCTATGTTTTGCTGTATTTTCCTATGTTTTGTTATGCTATGCTATGTTTTGCTGTGTTTTGCTATGCTATGTTTTGTTATGCTATGCTATGCTTTGCTGTGTTTCATTATACTATGCATTTTTTTGCTATGCTATGTTTTGTTATGCTATGCTATGCTTTCTAAGGCTATGTTTTGTTATGCTATGCTATGTTTTGTTGTGTTTGGTATGCAATGCTATGGTACGCTATGCTATATGTTTTGTTTTGTTAAACTATGCTTTGCTATGCTATGTTTTGTTTTGTTATGCTATGTTTTGTTGTGTTTTGTTATGCTTTGCTATGTTTTGTTGTGTTTGATATGCTATGCTATGTTTTGCTATGCTATGATATGTTTTGTTGTTTTATGCTATGCTTTGCTATGGTATGATTTGTTTTGCTATGTTTTGTTGTGTTTTATTATGCTATGCTATGTTTTGTTGTGTTTTGCTATGTTATGTTATGCTATGTGTAGTGTTTTGTTATGCTATGCTTTGTTTTGTTATGCTATGTTTTGTTTTGCTATCCTATGCTTTGTTTTTTTATGCTATGCTATGTTTTGTTTTGCTATCCTATGCTTTGTTTTGTTATGCTATGCTATATTTTGTTGTGTTTTGTTATGCTATGCTATGTTTTGTTATGCTATGATATGTTTTGTTGTGTTTTGCTATGCTATGTTTTGTTATGCTATGCTGTTTTGTTGTATTTTATTATGCTATGCTTTGTTTTGCTATGCTTTGTTTTGTTATGCATTGCTTTGTTATGCTATGCTTTGTTATGCTATGTTTTTATTATGATACGCTATTTTTTTATGCTTTGCTATGTTTTGTTGTGTTTTGCTATTCTATGCTATCTTTTGTTATGCTATGCTGTTTTGTTGTGTTTTATTATGCTATGCTTTGTTTTGCTATGCTATGTTTTGTTATACTATGCCATGCTATGTTTTGCTATGCTATGATATGTTTTGTTTTGTTATGCTATGCTTTGCTATGCTATGTTTTGTTATGCTATGCTATGTTTTGTTGTATTTTTTTATGCTATGCTATGTTTTGTTATCTTTCGTTATGCTATGCTTTGTTTTGTTATGTTATGCTATGTTTTGTTGTGTTTTGTTATGCTATGCTATGTTTTGTTATGCTATGCTATGTGTTGTTATGCTATGCTAAGCTTTGTTGTGTTTTGTTATGCAATGCTATGTTTTGTTATGCTGTGCTATGCTTTGTTATGCTGTTCTGTTTTGTTATGCTGTGCTTTGTTGTGTTTTGTTGTGCTATGCTATGTTTTGTTATGCTCTGCTGTGTTTTTTGTGTTGTGTTATGCTATGCTATGTTTTGTTATGCTATGCTATTTTTTCTTTTGTTATGCTATGCTACATTTTGTTATGCTATGTTTTGTTATGCTATGTTTCGTTGTGTTTTGTTAAGCTATGATATGTTGTGTTATGCTATGCTATGTTTTGTAGTGTTATGCTATGCTTTGCTTTATTTTGTTATGCTATGCTGTTTTGTTATGCTATGCTATGTTTTGTTAAGCTATGCTATGTTTTGTTGTGTTTTGTTATGATATGCCATGCTACGCTTTGTTTTGTTATGCTCGGTTTTCTTTTGTTATGTTATGTTTTGTTGTGTTTTGTTATGCTATGCTGTGTTTTGTTATGCTATGCTTTGTTTTGCTATGCTATGTTATGTTATGCTATGCTATGCTAGGCTACGTTTTGTTGTGCTATGCTGCTCTCTGTTTTGTTGCGATATGCTATTCTTTGTTATGCTATGCTATGTTAAGTTGTGTTTTGTTATGATATGTCATGCTATGCTTTGTTTTGTTATGCTATGCTATGTTTTGTTTTGTTATGCTATGTTTTGTTGTGTTTTGTTATGCTATGCTATGTTTTGTTTTGTTATGCTGTGCTTTGTTATGCTATGCTATGTTTTGTTTTGCTATTCTATGTTTTGTTATGCTATGATTTGTTATGTTATGCTATGCTATGTTTTGTTATGCTATGCTATGTTTTGTTGTGTTATGCTATGCTTTGTTTTATTTTGTTATACTATGCTATGTTTTGCTATGCTATGCTATGTTTTGTTATGCTATGCTATGTTGTGTTTTGTTATGCTATGCTATGTTTTATGTTATGCTATGTTTTGTTTTGGTATGCTATGCTATGTTTTGTGTTTTGCTATGTTTTGTTATGCTATGCTATGTTTTGTTGTGTTATGCTATGCTTTGTTTTATTTTGTTATGCTATGCTAGGTTTTATTATGCTATGCTATGCTACGTTGTGTTGTGTTTTGTTATGATATGCCATGCTATGCTTTGTTTTGTTATGCTAGGTTTTGTTTTGTTATGCTATGTTTTGTAGTGTTTTGTTATGCTATGCTTTGTTTTGCTATGCTATGTTATGCTATGCTATGTTTTGTTGTGCTATGTTTTGTTGTATTTTGTTATGCTATGCTACGCTCTGTTTTGTTATGATATGCCATGCTGTGCTTTGTTTTGTTATGCTATGCTATGTTTTGTTTTGTTATGCTATGTGTTGTTGTATTTTGTTATGCTATGCTATGTTTTGTTATGCTATGCTTTGTTATGCTGTGCTATGCTTTGTTTTGCTAGGCTATGTTATGCTATGATATGTTTTGTTGTACTATGTTTTGCTGTGTTTTTATGCTATGCTTTGTTATTCTATGCTATGTTTTGTTATGCTATGGTTTGTTGAGTTTTGTTAAGCTATGCTTTGTTATGCTATGTTTAGTTTTGTTATGCTATGTTATGCTATGTTTTGCTATGCTATGCAATGCTTTGTTTTGTTATGCTATGCTATGTTATGCTATATTTTGTTATGTTATAATGGTTTGTTGTGTTTTTTTATGCTATGTTTTGTTATGATTTGTTTTGTTATGCTATGCTATGTTTTGTGATGCTATGCTATGTTTTTTTTGGTTTGTTTTGTTATGCTATGCTTTTTTTGTTATGCTATGTTTTGTTATGCTATGGCAGAGGTCTTCAAACTGTGGGGCGCGCCCCCCTGGGGGGGGAGTGGAAGTGTTCACAGGAGGGTGCGAAGGGGTCTGCAATTACATGTAAATGAAGACAGCTTGGAAGTTTAAAAGGCACTTTCTAAGTTGTCTTCATTCACGTGCAGTAATTAAAGCCCATAAAAACGGGCCAGGACAGTAATTCTGAGTAAAAGGGAGCAGGGATAGTGAGTTTGAATTCGGCATGAAAGACAGGCGCGCACCGACCATTGTGCTCAGAGGGATTTAGCCCCCCCCCCCCCTTGTCAAGTTCTGTGGCATGGGCTGGCAGGGCTGAGGGCTTGACCTTCATTTACTTAAGTGTTCCCTAGAGTGATGGTTTAGAGACCAGACAAGCCACTAGGCGTTTTTATTACTTTTCAAAAACGCTGATGTCTTCTCGTCTCATATTATATACGAGCGTTTCAATGCCATAACAAAAAAACAATGACCTACCATATTTAATGTGGATTGGTGGAAATCGGCAGGGGTAATAAAATGCCATTATCACACCCCACACCCATCAACAAGTAGATAGCATGAGTATCCAGTGACACTTCCACTTCGACATGTAAGCCACAATACATTCCCAACACATGGTGGTTAAAAGGCTGTACTATAGCAAAAGAATGTTGCTTTCTACAGAAAAGTCCAAACATTTAGATCAGTGTATTGAATTATAACATACATCTTAATAGAGTTTTATTTATTTATTGTTTCTGTTAGGCTAGTGATATCGGGCAGCACTATTAGAAGTAAAATGCACAAAAGAAAGATTACGTTTTGACATCAAATAAAAAAATGAACCTTCCATGTATAAACCTGCTTACTTCTCATTATATACAGCTGGGTGTATGTAGGTAGATATATATGCCATTTTGTGCCATCTACAGATATCTACGAGCAACCTGAAGAGATTAGGGATTCGCACAGGGCTGTCCAACCTTTCACCTGCTGATAAACACAGGCTGATAAAGGGCATACCACTGAGTTAAAGTTAGAACTTGTTATTCACAATGATGCAAAAATTGGAGCATGGCTGGTTCCTGTCAGAGATGGCATGGTGAGCAAAATAATTATGGACTGGATTGCAGCCTCAAGCAGTTACCAGTGGTAGAGAGAAATTCAAGCGTTTCACCCATTCCTTTTGTGCTTTCTTCAGCTCCACGCTGTAAGAGCCTAGACCTGGATCCTGTGCTCACTCCATCACAGGACTCAATCACCTGACTGAACAGGGCAAATGGGCCAAAACAGATTTAGGGATGTTTGTGCTCTTGATCTGAGGGCTCTGGCTCTCAGTCTCAGCAAGACTATTCCTACTGAAGCAGGGCCGAGGTTAATTTGCTCGTTCTGTCTGGGGTGGTATGGTGGGCAAAACAATCATGCACTGGAATAGGGTCCTGAATAATTACCACTGGTTTAGATTAACTCAAACATACCACACAGTACGTTTCTACTTTTTGCAAAATCTGCTGTAGCAATCGCTATGTAGAACACAACATTTTAAATGTGCTACATGACTAACATGGGTTCCATGGATTATGCTGGAGTTTGTACCCTGGCCTTCTCGGTGCATAGGGGACCATCATGACATCCTGGACTTTTACATGTTCTGGCCTTTATTTCACTACTAACAAACAGTGAGAAATGTGTGCTGATTGTAGAGTATTTACCCTCTGCTATAGGCTGGGTGTTTTAGCTCCTACCTTGTTGCTTTCGCTGGGCCTCGTAACCTTCACCCTGACTGCCTTTACCAGCTTCTACAGTCTTCTTTTGTTTTCTGCTGATGGGATTCACCGCCACACCTCCCAGGTGGCTGATGGTCTCCTAGTGTCCAGAAAAAAAAATGAATGGGCTGGGTGGTTTGCAGATCAGCACTGAGGGAAGACAGGAGTTCTGGGAGATGACAGACCACTGACCCAACACTCTTTATTATGTTCTGTTAGCACCAACATCTTTTCAAATATTAGTTGTTTTCATGCAGCTGTGGTACTTGCCAAGCATATCAAAAGCATAAATACACATTGGAAGCTAGAACTCATGGTTACCATGTAGTGCTACTAAATACAGCTTCAACAATCTGTGCGTTATAGTGCTGTCCAGATTATGTAGCATACCACTACAGTAAAGGGAGCCTCAACTGGTCATTGTAACCCAGGTTCTAATAATGTTTATGCCACCATTGATCATAGTATTAGACCCCCCCCCCCCGCCCCCCGGACTAGGAGTCTAGTTGCGCCCCTGGTCCAAGACATGGCTAAAACGTCTGCAAGTTAAACTAATCAAGGGAGAAATGCTATTTTACCTTATGAAACCTCAGTTGGTTAATGTGTTCACTGCAGATTGCTTCGTGTGTGACCAGACAAAGTCACAGTATTACATCCTGATTGGTACAAAGAGGAATAGTGATTTGTTTTTAGCGCTACAAGGTCCTAGACTGTGACAGAAAGCACTATGAATGCCATTATTTTAAAATTGTATTACACTGCATAAAACAGGCTGCTGCAAAATACTGTTTAAGGAAAAACAAGTGCTTTAAAAAACAAATTTCTGTGATAAGCATTTAAACTCTATCTATTGTAAATATATTTATGTGTCCATTACAAAATGTGCACGCCTTTTAATGGACACATATATTACCTTCTCGAAAAAGAATACGTTTGGCACCATGTAGCTGATTGACTCCTTTAATAAACAGCTACACTGACTGCAAAGCAGCCTTTATATTTGGTGATTAACCACTGCACACATTTTCATTTTTTTCATTTAGCTAGCACCTCAGTTGTAAGGCATGCTTCTTCTTTCGTTCTCTACTATCTGTTTCACAGAACAGGATCCCCCTCCCACCATCTGTGAGTGGGTACTGGAAGCCTTATGGCAGTCTTACTATTATAAAGAACACAGGGTGCATTTTGCTTGCTAGCATTAGGGCTCAAGTCACTATTTTTGCACACCGAACATGGCCCAAGCATCATGGGAGGAGGGAGGGGTAAATGTGCTTTTTTTGTTGCTGTTTTTTACACAAAGTGGCAGAAAGCCTGTTTCGGCATCTGGCCTAGAAGTAATGGTCCTGTTAAGTGGGCAGAGTAGACTGCCTGAAGCTTTAGGTATTATTGGTGCAGCAGTTGCATTAGAGAGCCAGGGCACACTTGCTGTGCCAGTGCTTCTTTGAAACCTTGGCGCAATTACCTGAGGGAGAGGAAAAATTAATGCAGAGGAGACACCTTGATTTGGACATCATTGAGATGAGAGGGAAGCAGTGAGAAGGGAGGGGGAGAGAGAAGATGAGAGATGGGATTGAGAGGGATGGTGTGAGATGAGAGCCTAGGTTGTTAACAAACGTTTGCACCTATCATTAGTGAAATAGGTGCTGTGACACTTTTGCCCAGAGGTCCACTGCATCACAAGTTTGAATGTTTTACAATAAAAAAAGGTGCATGGGGGCTCATTTTCCTTGGTAGCATTAGGACTGATGGTGCCCTTGATGCAAGAAAGGTGGGCAGCATGCAGTAGCTCATTTTCTTTCAGAAAGAGACCGGGCTTGTTGCGAGATTGAAATGATGGTCAGAATTTGTGGGAAAGGAGTGGAAGAAGAGGAGATAAAGTGCTTCTAAGGGCTACAGCCTTCATTAATGTGGCAGATGGAGTGCATTGAGGCCAACAGCACCCCAATTATGGGCAGTAGTGTTTTGGATTAATTCTATTCTTGTTTGATGCTGTTGCATTTTTATAAGTCCCACATTCAGTGTGGATTACGAGCTAAGTAAAGCAATCCTGAAATGATAACATGATCCCACCCCCATTGATCACCCCTCCCCTCCGCAAATCTTTGCCATATAGTTTTGGAGGGGGGCCCAGCTTCAAAACATTGTGCTTAGGGGGGGCTCAGAGCAAAAAAGTTTGAAGACCTCTGTGCTATGCTATGTTTTGTTGTGTTTTGTTATGCTATGCTATGTTTTGTTTTGCTATGCTATGTTTTGCTATCCTGGTGTGTGGTTGTGTGTGAGTGTGGTTGTGTGTGTGGGGTTGTGTGTGTCTGGTTGTGTGTGTGGGGTTGTGTGTGTGTGGTTGTATGTGTGTTTGGGTGTGTGTGGTTGTGTGTGTGGGGTTGTGTGTGTGTGTGTGTGGTTGTATGTGTGTTTGGGTGTGTGTTTGTGTGTGGGTGTGTGTGTGTGTGTATGGGTATGTGTGTGTGGTTGTGTGTGTGGTTGTGATGCAATGCATTGTTTTGTTATGCTATGCTATGTTTTGTTGTGTTTTTTTATGCCATGCTATGTTTTGTTATGCTTTGCTTTCTTTTGTTATGCTATGCTATGTTTTGTGATGCTATGCTATGTTTTGTTGTGTTTTGTTATGCTATGTTATGCTTTGTTTTGTTATGCTATGTTTTGTTATGCTATGCTATGTTTTGTTGTGTTTTGTTATGCTATGTTTTGTTGTGTTTTGTTATGCTATACTATGTTTTGTTATGTTATGCTATGTTTTGTTTTGCTATGCTATATTTTGCTATCCTGGTGTGTGGTTGTGTGTGTGTATGTGTGGTTGTGTGTGTGGGGTTATGTGTGTGCGGTTGTGTGTGTGGGGTTGTGTGTGTGTCTGTGGTTGTGTGTGTGTGTGTGTGGTTGTGTGTGTGGGGTTGTGTGTGTGGGGGTTTGTGTGTGTGTGGTTGTGTGTGTGTGTTTGTGTGTGTGTGTGGTTGTGTGTGTGTGTCTGTGTGTGTGGGTGTGTGTGGGTGTGTGTGTGTGTGGGTGTGTGTGTGGTTGAGTGTGTGTGTGGTTGTGTGTGGGGTTGTGTGTTGGGGGTTTGTGTGTGTGTGGTTGTGTTTGTGTGTGGGGGTTGTGTTTGTGTGGGGGGTTATGTGTATGTGTGTGGGAGGTTGTGTGTGTGGGGGGGTTGTGGTTGTGTGTGTGGGGGGTAGTGTGGTGTGGGGTTGTGTGTGTGTGGGGTTGTGGTTGTGTGTGGGGGGTTGTGTGGTGTGGGGTTGTGTGTGGGGGGTTGTGTGTGGGGTTGTGTGTGTGAGCAGGGTTGTGGGGTTGTGTGTGTGTGGGTTGTGGGGTTGTGTGTGGGGGGTTGTGGGGTTGTGTGTGTGTGGTTGTGGGGTTGTGTGAATGTGGGGGGGTTGTGTGTGTGGGGGGGGGTTGTGTGTGTGTGGGGTTGTGTGTGTCCACAATGGACAGTAATGTAAAATGATCCTACAACAAAACACAGCCCAGGTTTAAAGTGAGAAAAAATAAAGCACACCCGAAATCTACCTCAACACAAACAGTTGGGAAGGCAAACAAAAAACAAGCAACAATGACAGGGCTGCAATAGGGGAGAGACAGGGCAAGTAACAAAATGGAAGGAGAATGGTGGAAGCAGCAGCGCAGGAGGGTGTGAGGATGAAAACCGCAATGAGAAAGTGAAACCGAGGGGAGGAGATTTCAAGGCCAAGCAAAACAAAATGGATTAGAGGGGGAAGAAAATAGTGAGCATTTCGCGGCCACTTTGATGTTCTCAGTGGCCGCGCGGGTCACTGAAAACATCAAAGCGGCCGCAAAATTGCTCCCAAAGCTGCAGGCGGACAAGTGGTGTGCGCCCTGTGGGAGCATTTTTAAAAGTCCCTTACTAAACTCTTGCAGATCAACGCATGTGCGTTAGATCAGCGAGACCTAAAAAGGATATGTTCCCATCCACAGTAAACCTAACTTTAAATAATACCCACAGTTCAGTAGCATTAGAGCACCTTTGTAATCCCAAAACACCAATATCAATTCACGAAAGTTAATCCCCAAAAAACGCAAACCTCACCTAAAAAATAATTTGTAAAAACAACTGCATCAAAAAATATTCCTTAATGTAGTTGTAAAAAAAGCTAGAAATCCTGTAAAAAAATTCAAATGTGCCAAAGAGGTAGTAGTAAAAACTATGAAAAAGCAATATGAAAATATTTCTGTAAAATCAAAACAAACCACAAAGATGCAACCTCCCAACATAACTACAAAGAACATTAAATAAAACAAATCGCATAAACAAAATCAAAATTTAATACACGTTGCACATACAATAAATGCATGATAATATACAAGCCATCAGGAAAATCAAACAAAACCATTGAAACCTAGTAAGTAACCCCAACCAAAACAACAGTAAATATAACACAGTAACCTCACACATATCAACACTTTTAAAACATAACAATTTACAGTCTCCTCCAACACGTTTCACTAAACTCATAAATACCTTGTACGCCATATACAAAATTACTGAAATATACTTACGCACACTAAATACTACAATAAACCTTAAGAGTAATAGTACTTTTTTTAAAAAGTCTTACCTTTCCAGACGACAGGCTCAGTCATTTCCCTCGGACCGTGACAGCTCCAAACTTCCTAGTCCCCAGTATGCCAGATCACCTACAGGATAATTTTTCAGAAGTAGTCCAATATATTCAGGCTGCTTCTAAGCACAAAATTCAGCCAGGTCTTAACACGAGTCATGAGTTTCTCTGTCTCACTGAGACATCATGCTTGGCTGAGGACCTCAGGCTTCGTGTCAGATGTCCAAAGCACACTACTGGATCTCATTTTTGAGCATTCAAAATTATTTGAGGATAAAGCAGACTTTGCTCTTGAAAGGTTTAGATCCAAAAGAGAAACAGCTTGTTTGTTAGACCTTCAAACATTCTATAGACATTTTAACAATTTCAAAGGTTTTTCAAGGTGCCCTTGTTTTTCAGAAGAGGGAGTCTCCTCAGCCTCAAAAACAACTCCAAAACTCACTCTACAGGCAGCTCAGGTGTCCTGGAAAATCTAAAGGTCGCTCAACTCAACAGCCTGTTTCTATCTCTTTATCTTCCTCCGCTCGCCCGCAAACCAACAAGGAAACAAGCATTTACAATGCAATGGTTTTGCCTTTGTTAAAGTTAGAGCTATTGGCATTGCTCTTGACATTATTTTTATTTATGTTTTTTTTAACATAAATAAATGGCATTGTCATTTACAATGCCACTAGCTTTATCTCTCGCAAATGACACACACAAACACACACAGAGCCCCCCCACACACACCCCCACACAGAGCCCCCCACACACAGCCACACAGAGCCCCCCCCACACACAGCCACACAGAGCCCCCCACACACACAGCCACACAGAGCCCCCCACACACACAGCCACACAAAGCTTCCTACACACACAGCCACACAGAGCCCTCCACACACACCCACACAGCACCTGCGCCTGACCCAAGACCACCTCGCCTTCAGGAAGAAGCTCAAGACCTGGCTGTTTGAGCAGTAGCAGCACCCCCCCCCCCCCTAGCGCCTTGAGACCCTCCGGGTAAGTAGAGCGCTCTATAAATGTCTATGATTGATTGATTGATTGAACTTAATACCGTTCCTCATATTTATTTCTGGTCGAGGTAGGAAACCTTAAGGTGATCGGAGTATGGAGAGGAATATAGTGGTCATTGTGGACTCTTAATCGGATTTCTGCTTTATTACCAGCTATGCTGCAGCATTGACCTTTCCCATGAGCACCTGGGAAAAGGTCAACATGTAACAACCAATCAAGAGTCCAGTATGTGTACAAAGCCAGTCGACTCTTGGACCACTCCCTCTTTCTTTCCTGCTCCAGCAGTTAAGTGCACCATTTTTCCTACACTCCTCTTATGGCTTTCCCCCACCTGCCTGGGAAACTCACAGTGAAGCATTGCAAAAGAATACAGAAATCTACGAGAAACTAGATTTGTGTTGGGAAAACCCTCCCTCAAAGGTCCTGCTGAGTTCCCAGGGACCTGTAAAGTGCACTGTATGAAAGGATTCATTGATTGCGTCCTAGTTAAAGACACTGACCTTTGCAGGGTCTCTGACACTTCTTTCAAGGTAAGGGATTGTTGTAAAAAGAAAGGTGTCATTAGCAATCCTAACTAGCGCACGGCACTCGAGTTTACCTGATCCCTCCTGAGAGGTCAGCAGCAGGTGGGGAACGAGGGGACTCGGGGGCCCTATCACAGCCCACATTCCATCTTTCCATGCATTTGTTATAAAATTATTTTTACATCCCCCGTCTCCCCAGAGAGAGCGTCAGCGCGTGGAGTCTTCTTCCTCTGCCTACCGTGACTTTATTTTAGACATGTATAATGCATCTATAGTGCAGGGTGTGAATGTGCGCTATACAATTTTAAAATGGATAAATAAATAAAAACTGTATGGATAGCATCCAATCCGCAGGCATCAAAGTGATCTGCAATTTGTTTAATTATGTAGAGGAGTAAACAAAGCCTACAACGGAGCTTCGAGCTGCCACTTAAAAAATCAAAAATGAACTTAAAAGGAAAGCAATAAATGGGTTTGTAAAAAGTCCCTGCTTTGCTAGGATGGATTCCCTGCGGCAGGCGCAAATTGGTCCAATTGTTTTTAGAGCCCGATGTTTATGTCAGCTAATGTCCATCTTTCAGGTACATACCGATAGGTCTAGGGCAGTACGCTGTAAAGTGATGTTTTGAAATATGTATAGCGGGATGTATTTTGTGCAATTGTTATTTCCAGGTATAATGTTGTTGATTTACAACTGTCACGACTATGCCTATACTTTAAATGTATAATTAACTGGATTGTAATAAAAAAGGAAGTAGTTACTCGAAGTCAATGCAAAGTAATAAAAAAGTAACACAAATGATGAACCCCCAGGTGCACATTCGCAATCCTGAGTTACGGGGCCGCTCTGGGCACATCAACCTGCCCACGGCACTCCCCTACGCATAGGAGCGACCCGGAGCCCGCCCGCACTCACCGGTTGTCTGAGGCGGCGCCGGCTCCTCTCCGCTGGGCTCTTCTGGGTGACGGTGGCAGGGCTCTCTCCTCGGGAGAGCCTCGCCGGAGCACGGTTCCTTCTTCTTCCCGGCAGGAGCGCGGGGTGGCCTCCCGTCCGCTTCCTGGTTTCTCCGCACTCCAGCAGCCAATCACCGCGCAGGTCGCCCGGCGAGCCTCCCGCAGCCTGAACCAATGGCAGCGCGGTTCCCGGGTGACGTCAGCGGTGGTTCCCTCGGCTTCTCCGGGGCCCCGGGGCTGCGGCGGTGATTTTCACGGGCAAAACGGCTGTGCACAAAAAGCGCTCAGGGGGAAGCACAGCGCTTCGGACTGACTGACTGCCTGCCTGCCTCTATACCGGCCATCGCACAGGAGCAGGAAGGCGGGTGCCCTCAATCCCGGACCAGATTCGGGGGCGTTCCCGAGAAGAGGCTTTCGGCTGACGTAGCCAAAAGCCAAAAATTCTCAGGAACGCCCCCGAATCTGGTCCGAGATTGACGGACAGTTACCTCTCCCAATGGCTAGCCTCCATTTATGAAGCTAGCCAATGGGAAGAGGGGGCGGAGACCCGACGCCACATACAACTCATAAGGTTTTTTGGCGCATGCGTACTGAAGTACGCATCGCCAGTCAAAACCTAAAAAGTTCTAGTCTGGCCTTGCTGGTATGGGAACGCAGTGGCGTAGCGTTTATTGCTGAGGCAGTGCAGTGATACTGGGGCCCAGAGGCCTGGGAGGCCACTGAACCCTGCTTAGTGCTGTATTTTATAATTTAGATAGCAGCCAAGGGGCCCATTTCCTTCCTTGCACTAGTGTCCATAACAGAGTAGCTTTGCTTCTGCGCAAACGACTAGAAGGAGGCAGAGTACAGGCCTAGAGAGCCATTGTAAGGATTGTTTCCTTACCTCTGCTGCTGCTGTGACTTTCATGTTCCTTGCCGCATGGCATGCAGCAACTCCTGACTTCCTTGCCGTGCTGCCCATGGCAGTTGCTGGCATCTTTGCCGCATGGGTCATGGTGAACTCATGTAGTATGAATTTCCGTTCGAGGGATCTTTATGCGGCAGGTCGACTTTGACTTGGATTATTGGCCACTATTTTAGGTTTGGATAACACGGGACGCTGAGAATTTTCATCCTGCATGTTACTACGTTTGTGTGGATGTGTAGGTGTGGGCCAATATTTTGGAGCTCGCATTTTGGAGGATTGTTGGACATTTAAGAATTACCACTTGTGCCAATATCTTAAGGCTACCGAGTTTGGGACGATTATATTATTGATACGTCAAACCTTTCTGTTACTAGCGGATCCTGTTTTTGCCTTTTGTTGACCTTGGAAACTATTAACCCATATACTTAGAACATTTGGTTTGAAATTACTATTTCTAAGCCCTGACGAATTTCAATTTGGAACGAAACGCTTTGGCTGATGTCCATTTTAATAACATTTACAATAAAGGAAAACGATTTTTTGGATACATTTGAAGCCTGTTTGACTTTGTCTCTGGTGCACCTTCCTTCTTCTTATGAACTATTTATCTGGTTTCCAGTGGAGTGAAAGTGCGGCGCACTCCAGAAGTTGATGCACAGACTATCTTATTCTTTCTCAAATCTAGGAACTGAGGTGCTGAACCGTGGTCAGCCGCATTTGTTTGTTTATCTGAACTCATGCAGTGTGTTTTTGGTGGCAGTGAAGATGCCACAACATCTTCCACCACCGCCATCTTGGATTGGGCACTATTCAGGTGCCTAAGGGCTCATTCCTGCATGCGAGTTTCTGGCATATGCCACATGCAGGTTTTCTGAATATCTAAGTTGTGCACATATTAGGATAAGTGGGGGCCAATGGGAAAAGGTAGTGAGTTTAAAAGGCCATTATAGATGTCAAATTAAATGTAATAGCGCTGGCATCTATATTGTAGTTAAAACAAAGTGATCGGTGTAATGGGGATATTATTGTCCCCCCCCCGCTATCAATGGGGTCAACATGTTTCTGCCAAATGGCCCAGTTGGATCCGTTACATTCATCAGGACCGTGACAAACAAAAAAACTACGGGCTCCACTCTTACCAAACTATGGTGAGAGGATTTCCACTCAGTGCGGTGAGGTAGATCACACTCCACCGTGATATGGCCTCTTTCTTAAGCCCTGTATTTGGGACACTGTGCCCCATAGGAGGATGAGGGCAGGAGACCCCATAGTTTAGAAGTGCATCCCTGTCGTCAGGTGTATGCCCGCCCTCTATCAAACCAAGTTTTTAGAGGGCGAGTACTGGTCAATGATGAAGCATGACACCAGGTGGTGTGTGAGACCAGTCCTTCCCTTTTTGTGAGATGCCTGCACTCACAGACTTAACTGCACTAGCACTAGCGACACCCCACTGGGAGCGGCTTCATTGTGATAAACAGTTTCTGTTGGAGGCTGCCGGCTCCCAGCACCCCGTGCCTCTGGTTCCCTCATCCCGGATTCAGTCATATTAGGATAACTCACATGTTGATTTCATGTTATCATATCCTTAAAGTAAAATGCACATTATTTCTTTCTTTTTTATCCCAGACGTGGCTGTCTTTTTACTTACCTTGCTTTCTTTCTGTTTTTCACTATAAAAGCGGGCTCTGTTCTGAGGCCAGTTGCGTCGCAATTGTTTCTTCGTTACTCGCTCCTGGCCTCCATGGGTTTCTGCAGTCTCCAATTCTTATCGCCTTTTGCATGCTGTCTTCTCTTGAATCCTGATTCCAACCTCGACCAGCTTGAAAGTTTTTTTCTGTATTCAGTTTTCCTACCTTGCTGCATTATTTCCTGGAGCAGTCCTGGACTCCAGGTTGTCATTCTGGCATCCATTCCTGCCTCTGGTGATAAACAGATTTACCTTGGTGCCAAGAAGTTGTGTTGCCTGGAAGACCGACTTTTGACAGCCATGACTTCAGACCAGTGGCTCTTACAAATAATGGAAAAGAGGTATAATCTGCCTTTTCTTCAGTCCCCTACCTACATTTCCATATCCCAGGTTTATCAGATGGAGCCACATCTATATAGGTTACAGTAGTTACTTTACAATTGAAGAAAGGAGCTGTGGAGCTTGAACCACAATAGGAAATTGGGCAAGGGTGCTACTCACAGATTGTGGTCTCTGACCAGTCCTAGACCTCAGGACCTTCAATCTTTTCCTCCACTAGGAGAAGTTCAGGATGCTGACTCTGGTTCATGTACTTTTGACAATGGGTAGGAGCATGGGATTTGCCGGATGCATCCACACAGGAATTGTAATAGGCTCCCCTCACTACCAATTTTCTGTACTTTGTTTTGGCCTACCTTCTGCACCTCGAGTTTTTACAAAGGTAATTACATTGGTAGCGGCTCAAATTGGAAGGGTAGGGATCCTGGTATTTCTGTATTTGGACAATTAGCTACTAAAAGCTGGATCATCAGAGGTGGTCTCTCATCATTTGTAGTTCAAAACCTCTCTGCTGTTAGACATGGGCTTTTTAATAAACAGGCCCAAATGTCATCTGGAGCCCTCTGTGTCTTCCGTTCATAGTGCAGTACTGGATAGAACAATTCTACAAGCTTTTCACATGTTCAGAGGATTGAACATTCTGTTGTGTCGATTTAGATACCGTATATAGGTTTCCCAATTTATGCCCTCATATATGCACAATTCACATTGCCCTTATTTAAGCATAGAAATCCAACCCTTATTTAGGCATTATCCATGCTAACCAAATACAGGCATGGTCACCTACATCCGTCCATCCACGTCACAATGAGTTCTTGAAAAACCAGACTCTTAAGCCTTTGGGACTTCCCCTTGCTTGGGTTATAAGGAAGTTGACATTCAAAACACTTTTGTTAGTGACTATTACATCAGTGAGTCTCATCAGTGAGTTGACTGCGGACGTGTGTCACATGGTCGGGGAACATGATGGCTGGCTAACGCCGGTCAGGAGGACCGCCGGGATGTGGAGGGACGGAGTCATGTGGAGGTTTGGTGATTTGGTGCTACGATGTAAGGCAAAGTGGTGAGAGCGGGGACTTTTGTGCCATAAACTGAATAACTTGTAATAATTGCATGATTGAGCATTCAAGCACGTTTTGCATCTACTGCGGGACGCAACTCTGCCTCCTCTCCCATAAGGAAGCCAGAGACGGGAGGCATTGCGAGCAGAGACTGCCGGACTGAAACATGGCTTTAACTGAGGGACGGAGAAGTCCCCTTAAGATGTTGGATGTAATGACCACAGTGAACTGCTGAGGTTGGAGAACCATTTTGCTCCTCTTACAAATAGAGGGGCGGAGAGCCCTGGAGGAACATACAATCAGCGCCTCTGCAGTTTTGGCGGTCCCCCTGCAAATTCCATCTATGTCAACGGTACAACCAGAGTTCATGGAGACCCCTATAGGCTTCAGCCAGGGAGAAAGGCACCTAGAAGAATTTTGGTGAATTTCCAAACTTTTTCAGTTGAGGAGTTGGTGTTGGGGCGAGCATTGAAAGAACGGAAGTTAAAATTTGGAGATGTGACTTATCGGATTTGCTCTGATCTGGGGAATAGAACCGCTCAGAGGCAGTGGGAACTTGGCTCCAAAATGAACTGATTACGCTCCAGGGGGGCTCAAGAACAAATTAAATTTCCTGCCATGCTCAAAATTATGTGGCAAAATACAATGCATACTATTAGAGACCCCGCGGAGGTCAACTGCCTGTTAAAGTCGATTAGGGAGTTGATGTATGTAGTTGTATATAGATAGTCCATGTAGTAAGGTAGGAAGTTACTATTCCATGTAAAGGCACGATATAAATAGCGAATGTTTGTGTTTCCGTTTATATAATATGCACCAGTACACCTTCTTTTTTCTTTGTTCTCCTTTTTCTTTTCTCTCGCACGGCAGGGCCTCATAGGCTTTGCCGGTAAGAAAGGATGGGGGTTTCCCTATGAGGGTGGGGGGAGGAGCACGGGTGGTTGGGAGCAAGTGGGAGAAAAATAAAAAATATTGTCCTCATTCCGCTATGCTGGTCTATTTTAGGGAATGCTTATTTGTGGAGGCTGTTACATGTACAAAGGTTAGTGCATCATATGATGGTTGTTGAAGGAATCTGCTGTGATTTGGTTCTAATGATGGACAAATGAAAAAGAATCCAGTGTACTTTTGTCCTGGAACGTGAATGGCCTGAGGTCTAAGAGAAATGTGTAATGGATTTCCTGAAGAGAACCGAGGCCAGTGTAATTTTACTGCAAGAGACTCATTGATGTTTTCAAGAATTGGGCCTGGGTTCAGAATATTTTCTGTTCAGATCAAAGCTGTAGTACAAGGGGGGTAGCCATTCTTAATAGAAGTAATATGGGTATTATATTGGAAAGTCATCAGACGGATTCATCTGGGAGGTGGGCGTAGATTAAGATTAGGATACAAGGAACACCAGTGGTTGTGGCTAGCTTTTATGGGCCTAATGAGGATAACCCAGATGCACTGATTAAATTGGAATCATGCTTACTGTCCTTTAGGGCTCCTGTGATACTTGGAGGGGATTTTAGTTTAGTTTTAGATAAAAGTTTAGACAGAACCTCCAAGGTTAAATATGTTACCCCGGCAAAATCCATGGCAGTGCTCAAAACTATGATCAGCGAGTTGAACTTAACCAATATTTGGAGACTTAAGATGGGAGATAAGAGAGGTTTTACGTTTTTTAGCAGAAAATACGGGCACCATTCACGGATTGATTATTTCTTATTAGACCGTGCACTGGTGTCAGGGATTGAAATGGTTAACCATGTACCGGCCATAATATCGGATCATTCGTCTGTTATTCTATCGTTGAATATTCTAAATAAGAGGGGTGTAAGCAGGTGGACGCTAGACAGGACAATTTTATTGGATGAGGGGGTCACACTGAAATTGAAAGAAGAGGCTCTGGTCTTTTTTGAGGCTATTAGAGGGTCTGCAAAACCTCAAATTGTATGGGATCCTTTAAGGCCTTTTTGAGATCTAATGGTACGGGTATTATAATGGGTAAAAAATGTAGCTTGAGGCAACAAGAAGAACATTTTTGGGAAACAATTAAGAATAAAGAGCAAGAGGTACAAAAAGCTTCACTTGAGTGTCTGAGTGTGGTGATCTCCCTTACGAAGCAATTAGAATTATTGCACGCAGAATATCACAGAGCCCTTTATAAAATACTACTGGATAGATGGAGGGTTAGTAAATTGCAGCACTTTGAAGATGGTGAGAAGAGTGGCTCATTGTTGGCTTGGAAAGCTAAGACAGACAGAGTTTGTAATCAAATTAAAAGTCTCAGAGAGGATGCGATGGGAGATATTGTTGATACCAATGCTAGTATAGGGCAGGAAATCTCCAGACATATGAACCATTTGTATACTGAAGATACTTTTCCAGGGAGGGCCAGTATTGAAGGTTTCTTCAAGGATATTGAACTTCCGAGTTTTAGTGAAGTTCAGAAGAGGGCGTTATCAGTTGAGATAACAGAAGAAGAGATTAGGCAGCAGTTCAGGAAAATGGCTTAAGGGAAGGCGGCAGGGACCGATGGCCTCCCAACTGAGATCGATCATTGCATTTTGGAGGAAGTAATACCAGCATTAAAGGAGCTGGGTAGTATGATTTTAAAAGATGGAGAAGATCCACATTCACGTTGGGCAGAGGCAACAGTAACACTAATTTTGAAACCGAATAAGGACCCGATGTTGGCTGACTCATACAGGCCCATATCCTTATTGAATACTGACAACTAAGTTTTTGCCGGGGTATTGGCCGCCAGGATCGCCAAGGTTATTAAGTGTATTATACACAATGACCAGAAAGACTTTAATCCATGGAGGCAGCTTAATGAATTAACTATCTTACTGCTTGGATTAGTAGACCTGGCGGAAACGTATAAATTACCTGTATTGGTCGTGGCAGTAGATGCTGTCAAGGCTTTTGACCAGGTACACTGGCCATACCTCTGGGAGGTCTTAAAGAGATTTGGATTTCCCAGTAATCTAATTAAGGGTGTCCAACTTTTGTATTGTTTGCCCAGAGCAATGGTGCTTGTAAATGGTGAGCTGAACGATTGGTTCAGCATTTTGCGTGGAACTAGAGAGGGATGTCCCCTGTCTCCCCTTCTGTTGGATATGTATATCGAACCATTAGCAACATGGATTAGAAAGGATACTGCTATCGTCCCATTTACATACAGAAATTTCGAGATTAAGTTAGCCCTTTATGCTGATGACCTCCTCCTTTATACCCGGAATCCACAGGTGTCTATTCCCTTATTAATGGCCAAAGCACAAGAATTCGGGAAAATTTCAGGATATAAGGCTAATACAAATAAGACCATATTTATGGAATGGAACCAACCTAAGCGACAGCCATTGGTAAAATTGAGCATGCGCTATTTGGGCATTATTGTAACTCAGAAATTGGCCGATGTTACTACGGTGAATTGGAAAAAGATCAGCCAGGAAGTTGGGAGACTGTTGGTGAGATGGGCAAAACTACCCCTTAATTTGTATTGTAGGTGAATCTTATTAAGAATGTGATTTTACCCAAAATTACATTTTTATTTAATTCTATTCCATTATTATTTGACAAAAGAGAGATAGCCAAGCTTCAGGGAAGGCTAGGTAGTTTTATTTGGGCCTCTAAGGGCTCTCGCATATCGTGGAAGAAATTAAGGAGGAGATTGGAGAAGGGTGGGCTGGCACATGTAGATTTGTTGATATATGGGCATGCTTTTTTCTTTAAGAATTGTCAGATGCTCTTAAGTAAAGTGGATAGTTCTGCCGTAGGAATTCTTTTTAGAGCAATGCTCGGCGAACTGAGGGAGGGCCAAACCAAATCCTGTTTAAGTTTGGAGACCTCAAGTTCTTCAAAAAAGTAAGGTTGAAGATTTTATTGGGATCCCTGAAAGTATGGGTTTTAATTCGTAAGAAGTTAGGAATTTCCTATTATTCATCTAGGGCCCCGATTTGGGAATCCACTGGGACCTCTCAGTGTCTGGATGATTCTCTTAGCCTTCTCCTAAGGAATGCGGGCATATTTTGCTGGGGAGATTTGAAGGCGGGTATTGAGTTGGTTGACTGGGGAATCTTGAATGCAATTACAGGGGGTCAACCTACCAGGTTTAAATATTATCAGCTTTCTGCATGGTGGGGGTGCCAAGAATGGAATGAGGAGGAGGAGGATTCTTGGTTAGACCAAGCAGTAAGACCCGGCGCAGTTAAGAAGGAGGTTGCTTTCTGGTATGATACTTTGATCAAGGCAGAAGATGATTTAGATAGTGATATACAGAGGCTTTGTGGGGTGGTTTTGCCAAATATAAATTTGAGGTAAACCTGGAAAGTCTCCTTTACCCTACTTAGGGAAATTGTTAAACCTGCTTCCTTGAAACGCAACCATCTTTTTACTGCCTATAGGGTATACTGGTCTGCAGCAAAATGAGAGAAACTCGCAGGGAAACACTATGAATGCCCAAAATGTAGAAACACTGCTGCTGACGATCTTCATATGTTTTCAACATGCCCATATTATAACATTTTTGGTCTGAGGTGTGAAAATTTCTTACTGAAGTTATTGGCATGTTAATGAGGGTAAGCCCAGCCCTGGTGTTTTTTGGAGTTTGGCAAAACAATGATACTGTGATTAGTAGGTTGGATGTAAGATTTATTTTCTATGTAATTCTTTTTAGGGAGACAATAGATTTGTAAATTGTGGAAGTCAGACGTTCCACCTCTTTCGCTGGATTGTAAAAAAAGCATTATATATATATAAGTAACAGGACCTGTTATGTGATACTAGCAGTCGAGAGAAAGTATGGGCTAAGCTGGTGGATTGGTTTCAAAAGTTCGAGGTCCAATGATTAAGCCAATGTTTAGCCGTCGGTTCTATTTTCCTTCCGTGCTACAGGCACTCCAGGGAAGGGTGGAAGTGGAAACGGCTTCTCTTTCTTGTGTGGAACGACTCCAACCTGGCCTAGATTACCAGTGAAGGAAGGGAGTATTGCCAACAAGTGAACTGGCAGAATGAGGACATAAATAAAAAAAAAGAGACTCATCAGTGAGTTGGAGGCACCGAGTGGCCATCCTCCTTTTATGACTGCTTTGCTCCTAAGTTGGCACTACGAACCAGAGCTAGCTGCTTTTGCTTAAGGTGTAACCCCATTTCACCTAGGATATACCATTACCTTTCCCTCTTTTTGTTCACCTCCACACCTTTAATGGAGGAATAGAGTCTCCATGGGCTGGACCCACGTAGTGTGCTAAACTTTTACCTAGATAGAGGAAAAGACTTCTATGTTTATGGCAATGGAACACAAGATAGAGGAACTCGAAGTTAGAGTCGCCCAGGGCAATGACCCAGATTTCACACGTAGGCTGAATGCCCTCAGGACCGAATATAAAGAAATGGCCATGGATAGCGATAAAAAGCAGTATTTGGCGACTCTGCACTGGCTCTAAGAAGTAGGGGACAAGGCGGGTAAACTCCTGGCCTGGATCAGTAGACAGGAGGTCCAAGACAGACTGTGAGAGAGATGGTAGATCTCCGAGGGATCACCGAATTCACGGATGAGGGAGTAACGAAGACAATCGCTGAATATTACAGAGACCTGTACCGAGCTCAGACATCTAAGTCCTTCGACGAGATTGGGGACTACCTGGCGACAATTCCCACTGAAGTCTTGAGAGAGGATGATGCTAGGGACTTGGTGGGAGACTTGTCCTTGACAGAAATCCAAGACGCAGTGGCGAAACTCTGCCCTGGGAAGACCCCTTGCATCAAAGGACTGCCGTCAGACTTCTACAAGAAATACACGATTGTCGTTATCTATAAAGAGGGTAAGCCCTGCAATCATTGTGGCTCCTTTAGGTCCATTTCGCTTCTTAACTCTGAAGTTAAAATATTGGCCACTGTATTGGCAACTCGACTCCTTGGGGTTGTTACGGCTCTGGTTCATGATGATCAGTTGGGATTCATGCCAGGTGGCTCTACCCGTCTTAATCTTTGGCGCACTCACAATTGGCTTATGAAGGCGTGGTCCCAAGCGAGTCCACAGGCGTTCTTGTCCTTGGACACCGAGAAGGCGTCTGATGCCATAGACTGGATGTTTCCAGATGCTGCCTTGACCAAGTTTGGGTTCGGACTGAAATTCGAAGTAGGTTGTCCCTTCTTTACAAACAACCGATGGCTACAATGCGCGTTAACGGTACGGGCTCTGCACCTTTTCGAATTTAGAGAGGGACAAGACTGGTTTGCCCCATCTCGTCCTTACTTTTCATGCTGACCCTCGAGTATTTGGCCTGCACAATTAGATCCCATCCCTCAATTAGGGGATTCCGCTGCACTCCAACAGACACCGAAGAGGAAAAAATCTCTCTGTATGCCGATGACATTTTACTTTACATCTCTCACCCGTCAACGACTTTGCCGGCCTTGCTCGGAATCATAGTCTAACATGGCTAATATTTGGGCTACAAAATCATCTGGAATAAATCTACATTCTACTGCCCAAATGACTCCCAGATGGACTGGCCCTTGCCCAGGGACCTGCGTGTTGCCCAGCAAGTTTTTCTATACTTGGGTAGCTTTGTTATGCCCCATACCGAAATGGAAGAAAGGAGAACCTAGAGGTTATCCTGACTAATTTCAAGTCAGACATTGACAGATGGAAAGACCTCCCCCTCACCTTGCTCAGGCGGACGTCACTTTTTAAAATGATTACTCTACCACAATTGCTCTATGTTCTTCAAAACTCCTATCTTCCACTCCCTACAGGTACCTTTACTGAAATCGCTAGTAAACCCTGCACCTTATTATGGCAGGGGGGGGGGGGGGCACCCTAAAGTAGCCCTCAAGAAAATGCAACATAATCCATATAATGGAGGGATTGCGCTCCCAGATATAAAAGCCTACTACTGGGCCTCGCATTTAATACCCATTAATGAATGGATACATAAGAGTAGACTTCACCCCATTTATTGCCTAGAAAGGGCGGAGATGCTGCCACACACACCTACACTATCTTTATGGAGGAAAGGGGAGCTCCCGACTGCTACCTGCAACTCGAGTGACTCTGTCAGCATGGGCAAGGGCAACTAAAACTATGGGTTGGACGGCTCGGGTCACGAGGTCCACGCTGCTTTGTGAGGGAGCATGGTTTAAGGAGCTGGGAAAGCACAGAGGATTCAGGACATGGGATCTCCTGGGGATCTCGGCAGTAGGAGACATTGTGGAAAATGGTGAGCTCAAAACGTGGGCAAAGCTTAAGCAGGCGTATGAGATGACTGACTCTCAATTTCTTAAATACGCACAGCTTTGCCATGCCTGGCAAAAAGAGAATATTCCGAATGACTCACTTCAGGAATACGCTCCTCTGGAAGGTAGGCTTCTACAAGAGGAACTAACTAACAAGGCGGTCTCCTTTACTTATAAAAATATAAATACCAACATCCCAGACGGATTGGGGGGCTTAGAGCACGATGGGAGAGAGAGGTGGGACCCCTAGAAGATATAGATTGGGAGGCAGCGTTAATGCATCCAAGAGAGGTAGCCATAAATGCAAGGCTTTGTCTTATTAAACTTAAGATACTACACCGCACATATTACGATCGTGATCGGCTACACAGAATGGGGCGGGCCGACTCGTCATCCTGTCTGACTTGCCTCGGGGGTAACAGTCATTTTTTCTACACGGTCTGGACTTGCCCCGAGCTGCAAAGGTACTGGACGCAGGTACTTAATTTACTGAGTGACGTTCTGGGGGTGATGCTACCCATGGAACCCCGTTTTGTGATACTGGGCATAACAAATGACGTAGATATCAACAGAGCTCAACTAATTTTCACCTTCATGGGGTTGGTAATCGCTAAAAGTGATATAACGCGGAGGTGGGGGGTGGCAGATAGACCCACCATACATAAATGGACAAAGGGATGGACTTATATATGGCAGCCGAACATGTCATGTACTGCACTAGAGGATGTCCCAAGAAATTCCATAAGATCTGGGACTCCTAGAGTCCCACAACAGTCTGCAACACATACCACACAAGGAACTCCAACAGTTGGGTCAAGTTGAGGACTAACGTAGGCAATCTCATGAGCGGGTATATTGGGTCACCGTCAGAAATCAAACGCACCTACATAGTGACCAACTGGAGATAAAATTGGTGTCTATACCCTTTAATGTATCAGAAGAGGGAAGGGGAAGTGGTGATGTTATCACAGAGATTGTTTCTTACCATAGACATTTATTTATTGTAGACGTATCATGCAATGACTGTATTGCGCTAATTGCTCAGTTGGAAAATAAAAATAAATGTTTAAAAAAAAGAGGCAGTTTCCATCAGCAATGGTTGTTCACCATTATGATGCCATTGGGAAGCTCATTAACGAGTTTGTTCATTGCTACAAGAAAAGACACAGCACAGGAGCAATGGTGTTACGAGAATGAAGAACATCCCATTTTTTTGTCTCATACTCTTTCTGTTTCAGAAAAGCTACTTAATGATGTAAAACGTATTACTAGTCAGGAATACCATCTGTAGATGATCAGCAACACCATTCTTAACGTAACTCAAAAAGGCCCTGGAAAGTAGTCAGAGTAAAAGCAATATTTGAGGTGTAGCCCATGTAGACGTTATGACGTTGCAGCAGTGAGAGAAATAGGCAGAGTAGGTGGGGCTGGTGGCTCCAATTTGCTGTATTTCGCTATGTAAAATGGGAATGTTCATTGAGCCAGTGTGTAATTTGAGCCAGTAGTTGCAGATGGGGCCCACTGGCACTCCTTTTTGGGACTCAGTACTTATTTTTCTCATCAGGCTTTGATCCAGAGCAAAAGAGAGAAAAACACAAAAGGAGGGTAAAAGAGAGAAAGAAAGAAAGAAGGAAAGAAAGAAAGAAAGAAAGAAAGAAAGAAAGAAAGAAAGAAAGAAAGAAAGAAAGAAAGAAAGAAAGAAAGAAAGAAAGAAAGAAAGAAAGAAAGAAAGAAAGAAAGAAAGAAAGAAAGAAAGAAAGAAAGAAAGAAAGAAAGAAAGAAAGAAAGAAAGAAAGAAAGAAAGAAAGAAAGAAAGAAAGAAAGAAAGAAAGAAAGAAAGAAAGAAAGAAAGAAAGAAAGAAAGAAAGAAAGAAAGAAAGAAAGAAAGAAAGAAAGAAAGAAAGGAAGGAAGGAAGGAAGGAAGAATGAGGGAAGGAAGAACAAGGGAAGGAAAAAAAGAAAGAAAAAGAAAGAGTAACTGAAAGATTGACCTGAAGGGTCAGGGAGTGTCTGGTGGTGAATGAAAGAGGCAAGGCGTGGAATCAAGACTCTGAAGGCTTGATATTGGGCACCCTGACATTCTGTAGCACTGGCAGCGAGTTACTAAGCAAAACTTTGTCTTTCACAAATTAAGCACTGGCTGCTGATGAGGGTGCAGGCCCACCCAATACGTTGGTGTCAGATATGCCCCCAGGTGTTATAAGAGAGGTTCCACTATCTGCAGTGTTCAGTCAATGTTGAGACATGCTGCTTCTTGAATGAGAAGCAAACCCGTTGTTATCTCATATAGTCATATCAACCCATTAGATAAGTGGCCTAACGGCCTGATGTACTCCTTACAATCAATCAAATACTCCTCACAGACCAAGGAGGGCGTTTGCCAAGCCCCCTCTCACACTGCCCCTCTGATCTCTCTGGATCAGTGTCTTCAGCTGGGATGTGACACTCTGCTCTTCTTGCTGACTGGTCTGTGTAGGGGGGTGTCACTGTGAAAAGCAGGACATGGCATTCATGTGCATGTCTGGTTCTAAAGCAAGCATGGGTTACAACAAAAAGAACACCTGCAGTTTCAAATTCTATTTTGCCTATCAGGAGTGAAAACTGCTTTTTATTTTAATTTTATTTGTGATTTTATGTAGATCAAACAAGACCGTAATGGGTATCTGTGTGCTTTACTTAACAAGAGTAACTAGAGCATACAGGCAGTTTGCAAAAGAGCGGTTACATAAGAACATTTCATACCGTTCCATACATTTAAAGATAAATTCTATTCCCAATCCCAACCCATATATTAGTGTGAAATACTCCCACTTAAAAAGTTTTCATGAACCATGGGTGATGCAGAAATCTCAGATGTAGTAAACTTGTGTGCAATGCTGTTTCTGCCAGCACAGATGTGCTGCTGCACATACCTACCACTGGGTGGTGCTCGTTTTACAGGTTTTTTTTGTGCAGTGTCCCCTCATACTTCAACTCCTGTTCCTCAAGAGCCTTCTTGATGACCCTCAACTTAATTAACAAACAAGGAGGTTTAAATCCGAATAGACAAGGAAACCAAAGACAAAACACAAAAGTGAAAAAATGGCCAGCAAACTCTTGAATCAAATGATGAGTCAGCCCCGTCCTGTGACCAGCCCATCAACCCTTTTGCCGCACTAAGATTCCGAAAGGCCTGGGGAGGGCCTGGGGAAGTCATGACTTCTGCTTTCGTGAGCTGATGCCGACGATATTTTTGAAGATATCAGCTAAAGTGATTTCTTTTCTTAGAACCTAGAGTTGCCACTGTTTTCCAAAGAAAACACCCGCCATGTGTTCTCATTTTAGGATTCTACATGGGCCCCGGGCATGATTCATAAATAGAACTTAATAGAAAATAGTCTTTATTCATTTTTAACATGTTTTTTCTGAACTGAAATTGCAAAGTGTTCATCTGTAAAGATGACACAGCGGCGAAGGAGATATATGTAAAAGGCAATAAAGTTTGTTTAAAAAATAAACATGTTTTTTTTTCTTTCTTGTTATACTTTAATTATCTGCGAGGGATTAATAACGCAGCTCCAGAACACATTTTAAAACGAGTTCTTTATGTATTTACTGGTTAAACTATGTACGGATAAGGCCTTACAAAAAAGCCGGCTTTAGGTGATTTTCCGAGTTTTTGTCCAGGTCGGTCATATCGGTAAAAAACCCCAGAAGGACCTTTTTCGAGCTGTTTAACGCGAGTCAGGGGCGGCCTTAGGCATGTGCAAGCTGTGCACCTGCACAGGGTCACCAAACCCCGGGGGCCACCACGCCAATATATATCCTTAATATAGTAATCCTCTGAGGATGGATACATATTTGTGTGGTGGCCCCTGGCAGGGATTTGGGGGCCTCCGGCTCTGTTCCACTTCCAAACACCCTGACACCCCCTTCTTCACTGGCCTCTGCGCTCCGCCCGCCCGGACCCCCTCTTCCAGGGCTCCCTACCTACGCTCCCTGCCCAGGGCCGCCATGAACCTATAGCCGCCCCTGCGCGAGTACAATGCACGTCTTTCGTAACACCCAAGTGTGCGGGTGGATGTTGTCTAATGACGGTAAAGACACTTCTAGCATGGGACAAGACACTTGGACACCCTTCGCGCGCTGATTATTACGCAAACCACGCCAGTATCCGGAATTGTTTGCTACTGTACCAGAGTGCAGCGTACCCTAATTAAAGAAGACGGGGTGCTTATTTAACGGTGTTCGATTGAAAATGCCAAAACATGAAGTTTACAGTTTAGTTGGACCAGTAGTGCAAGAGCAATAACAAGAAAGAACTCTTGCACTCGGACTGGGGCAAGGCAGCCTCATTACAAGTTTCAACATTCACACACCCAATACCTGCATCCGGGCCCGCGGCAGCACAAGCGTCCACCAGCACAGAGACCAGTATGGGCAACAGCAAAGCTAGCTGCCTTGGCACACAGAACAAGGTCTGGCAAAGCCAATAGTTCTGGGTTTAAAGTGTTTAAGCCAGGGAGAGTCGGGTTTCCATGCGGGTGGACAGCGTCCCCCCACTTTTTTCACAGGGTGGATGCCGTCCATCCTGCCAAGAAGTTGGGCCCCACAGAATAAGATGCTGAATTTGTCCCGGTGTAATTTCCAAACACCGGGACACATTCAGCAGCGCCTGCACGTTATCTGCTTTCGATCACAACAACGTGCAGGCGGGACGGGGCTCTCTTCTTTCTTTTTTTTTTATTTCAAAAGATTTTATTAGGAGAATTTTTACAAAACAGTACAGAGTAAGCTGAAACGAAGGCAATACTGGTTTGCTGTAGTTACACGTATGGATAATGATACATACTGGCTTGCTGAGGCGCTTGAGTGCTGGTTATACATAAACAGCTTGAAACCTCGGCGTTACATACAGGTTCATATGTGTTGCCCCCGTCGGGCAGAAGAGATAGTGTATAGACGTAAGTAGGACAAAAGACGAGAAGAAGAAAAGGAGAAACGGACACGAGTGTGGTGAGTTGAGGGTTGCATGACTACAGAGTTTGCTGACGGGTGGCGCCAGGGGGGGGAGGGTGGGGGAGGGGACCGTGAGGGTGTCTGGCGGTGTGGTTCGTTCATGGCGGTTTTTGACAGTCAAGGTATTTGTCCAGGGAGAGCCACATCTCATTGCCCGTCCAACTTGTGGTGTTTGAATTTTTGTTATGTTGTCCGCACCCCTTAGGAAGGTGACCCAGTTGAACCAGACTCTGAAAGTGGCCCTCCCCGTGTCCTTCCAGTTAGAGAGGATTGTCTTGGTTGCCGCCGTGAGGAGTAGATCAATGAGGCTCGTATCATTGGCAGAGTGTATCTCTGGGGCCATGAAGGCGTTTGTTATGCTGAGGATGTCCAGTTGTAGAGTGTACCCTGTTACATTATAGATGAAATCTCTTACTTTCGCCCAGAATGTTTTAACTTTAGGGCAGTGGACAATCATGTGTGCTAGGTCTCCTTTCTGTTTCGGACAGTTCCAACATAGTTCGTTGTCTATGAGCCCAACCGCTGCTAGGCGTGCCGGGGTCCAGTACGCTCTGTGTAGGAGCCAGAATTTTGTTTGTGCCAGTGTGGTGGTGACTTTGTTCCTGATTCCTGCTGGCCCTTAACAAAGGCCGAGTCTCAGGGGTCACCAGGCCTCCTTTTGTTGGAGTTTCCTGTCTGGCAGCAGTCAGGAGTCTCACACCTGATGCAAACGCAGCAGAGGGGAAACAAAGGCTTGCACCTTGTTAGCACTTCACGCATACTAAAGGCAGGCAGCTTTTCACTTTGTTCAGGCTCTGTTTAGGAAATATGTATGCACTGTTAGAACATCAGACGTGTTGATCTTTCCCAGTATTTGCACAAAATAAATAGCATTTATATACGCTTACTACCCTTGAGGAGGCGGTGTAATAATTTAAATATCACCATTTCTTTTAAAGCACTATGTCTATAGAAAGCTTAACGCTGACAAAAGGTAACATTGTTTATGTGTAAAGAACAAAAGTGTGAATTTTCTGCCTAAATCAGGGGGGTTTGCAAGTATACTCGAAATGTGCTCAAATGTACTCATGATTCACCTTCTAAACATATATGTGAGGGCTGAAGATCTGATATCACTTCTTGTGATGTCAGTTCCTGTGATGTCACACGCTGCGATGCCATGCGCTCTGATGCCACTTGCATACTGATTAACGAGGTTAGTCCCCCACTTCTTTTTTTAGGACTTGAGCCCTGGTTTACGCATGTAGCTTTAGCATATTAGAGCGCAGCACGATACATTCAGACAGCTGATGGCATTAAGTGAGAGATAATTACTCCATTTGGCTAGGCCTGCACTTGGCTAGGCCCATGCATTACTGGCAAAGTCTCAAGTCAATGCGTGAAAGAGGCTAGATGAAGAAAACCAATAGTTGAAAGAGGCCTAGGCAAAGACCTCTCTTTGGCCCTGATTCAGAAGTGGTCAGAGTTTTGCAACCCCTGTTTGCACAAAGACCAGAATTCTGAGTTGGGTGGTATTTTCTGCAGTTTGTAATTTCAGTTTGCGTTAAATGCCTCACCCTTTGTTACATTTAGGGAGGTCAAACTTGCCAGACGTTAATGGGGGGAAAACAAAACAGTATTTACCCTGGTATGCATATTTCTAAGCAGCAAAATCTGCTTGTTATTCCATAAACAGCACATGGAATAGATGCTATTTATCGCAACCTAGCCTATGTACGGATTAGACTGGCCTATAAGACCATCTGGCAGAGCCAGAATAGCTGATCTGACACTTCAGTGCGCAGGCTGTTTGTGGGCATGTTTTATGGTCTGCTGGGCCGATTTTTACTGTTGATTTCCTTGCTATTACCAAATACATTGCCTACAGCAAGCACAAGTGCATTCAGTCTCTGAAACCCTGCAAACGACCTATACAGCATGCCTTTACAAGTTTAAAACTACCCAATTTGCAAATGTTGGCTACTCTTTTAGCTGATTTTCTATTTGAGGTGACTTTTATTTTGGTGCCCAGACCTATTTGCTGTCCCAGAAGGACCCTCCCTATGTATGTTAAGCATGTAGTCTTTTTGACAGCTGTGTTGTCAAAATCCAAACCTATGAAATAAAAGTACAAGCTGGACAGCAGTTCACAGAAGCTTCAAAAGGATGGCCTGCCCTGTTGTGCTGTGTTGTATCAAGTTATCTCACCTGTTGTGGTATCGCACGAGCTCCTGATGAACAATTACACACGTATGAGGGGTGTTCAGTGTGTTTCCAGAATCCATGGCAGATTTTTAGGATGTAAATATTCGTTTCTTTGACATCTACATGTAAATAATTTGCACAGCCAGTGTTTATTCAGAACATTTTGATTTGTTCTGACCCATCTGGCCTTATGTTGGACATCTCTGCTGCATGTTCAGAGTATATTAGTCTGTCCTGTTCTCTGAGTCTGATATTCTTGCTCCGAAAGACACAGAAAATGTGACATCTTGGAGGTTCCGAGATCTGAAGCAGTTGTGTTATGTCTCTTGCAGGCTTGCATTGTTTTCCTGTGATTCTCCTTTCCAGTTAAAGCCTTTCCACATGTTGTTTGACATTTCCACTCGGGTTTCGTAAACATGTCCTCTTCACTCATGCTCATGCATACGAAGCAGCTGCAAAGAATCAGGGATCTGTTGCCAGTGCTTTCGGAATGAGCATTGAATAGTGCTGTGGCCCACGAGTCACCCCACCACATCACATGCCTTGTTGATCCATTTGCAATGGCCATTGTCCCAGGCGGGGGTTCTTTGAGCCCCCTCCTCATATCCTAAAAGTAAATATGAAATATGTTAGGGTTGTTTTGAATTATTTTGGAATCATTCAGCGCTCTCTGCACAGATTGGGAATGCAAGGGTCCGTGAGAAGCTCCATGTTGTAGAATTATGAGCGATCTACGCAATGTATTGATTTACAACTGTTTCACTTTAGAAAATTCTGATTGGTCTACTTTGTGGAAACTGTGTGCAACAGTTTTGAATGTATGGAATCCATTGTTCAGAACTCTATAAAAGTGTGCTCCTTTTGGTTGTGCTGGAAACCATTTTTTACTGACCTTAGGAGACGAATCCAACCCGGATTGCTCTCCCATCATATACAATGTATTCTGCTCGTCTGAACTTTACTGACTTCTTTGATTGATTCTGTACCTTAACCTAGTTTTCTTTGATTTATTGATTTTGGTTATGTTACTCAATTTCTGTATGCCTTATAGTCTGAAAATAAAACCTTTATGGTTTAAGCTTTCCCTGTTGTTCTTGTTGGACCAAATTGGTCTACATGTCCACATTGAATTTGCTGTTTAGGCTGCTTTTAAGAGAGAGGGAGCACCAAAATCCATGAAGGGATTAACACTGCTCCCAGTCCATCAGTCTAGTCTTTCAGATACTTGATGGAGCTCGCCTTTGTGGCATGTTTTTTTTTTCTTTCTGGACCATTTACAGTAGTTCCTGGTTGAAACTTGGGTGCATTTTCAAATGATTGTTTTTCTTGCCTACTGTGATGCATGAGGTCCCTCGTTCTAGTCTGGGAGCCATATTGGTTCATGTTGCGCTTTTGCTCTCTTTTTCATCCTCAAACTCAAGCCTTCTATGTATCCCCAGGTTCAAAACAGCTCACATAGGAAGGATTCCATTTTCTTTTGAACTTCAACTTTCTAGAACAAGTTACCTGTATACCTTTTTTCTGATTTCCAACATCTTGCCCTCTCAGTAAAAAATTGACAACATTAGTTCAGAATTATGATGGTGTTTAGAGTTTGTCAGACAAGGTACTCCACCAAAGTACCTCTTCCGCCTCCTTTATTTAGAGTAGAGTGGACTGTCATACGTCTGCCAGTGGTGCTGGGGAATGCCGGGTAGTTGTGAGCAGAAACAAATGAACCCACACCCTTGGTGTATGCTCTTGGAAAACATAAATTCTTCCGTGAAGCCACATGAAACACGTCAGCCGCTCAGCAAATTGTTAGCGCCTTCAGAGGAGCCACCATGGCAGAGATTCTTATGAAGGCCGATAGATCTCGCCCATGCCAGCGGAGATCGCTAAATATGGCAGGTGGTTCTCTGACAAACTCTAAATGTGGACCTTTATCTTTTTATTTGGTCTGTCACTGTGTTCAGCAAAACCCTACAGTACACAAGCGACCTGCAAGTGCTAAATACAGTGCCAGATTCAAGACAGACAAAGAGGCAGCCATGTCTTAGATGCAAAGTCAAGCCTCTTCTGAGGGCAAGGCTTCATATCTTTTTTAAAAGTCATTGAGATTGTCAAGGGAATCTAGGAAACCTTTTTAAAATGTACTCCCTCAGAGGGAGCCATCTGACTAAGAAAACAGTTCCCAGGCTTCAGTATCAACCATTCTTGTGTCCTTTGAGCACTGCAGTGACCCTTGCAGCAAAAAGGCGCATGTGTTGGTCTCTCTGATACTATGACTTTTGCAGTACTCCAATGGTAAGTGTCAGGGCCAATCCAGTGTCCACCTTCCTCCTCATCATGGAGGACACAGAATGCTGAAAGAACTCAGGCCAAATGTATTATCATCTAGGTCACATAGCAGCACGGTGCTTCCACCGCGTCTGCAGTGCAAACTGGTCTTTTTTTGCAATGCACCAGATTCATCAATTTGGCAAAGTGTCAACTTGCAAGATTTCGTAGATGTCCTGCCTCATCGGCATACAAAGGGCTGGATTCCTGAACCAAATCCTTGTGTTCATCTGCAACTGCAGAGCTGGAAGAATGCAACAGATAGCAGGTCATTTTCATTGCGAAAGTCAAGGAAGAGAAAAACGTATTTGCCATCCCCTTTCCTTGCGATCTTCAATGAATGGTGAGTGCCTGAGAGATTAGCAACCCGCAATATCATTTAAACATTTAAATTTGTGCTTTTCACTTCTCAAAAGTCTGCCATTTTGGCAAGCACAGGCTTCGGGAGAGCAAAGAACATTTAATACAATGGGCTTCTCAAGTTGTACCATGTCAGGCAGGAGTAGTTGCTCTATCTTAAAACTTTTTATCGTATTATGTTGACTTTTCCATTAAACTATTGTTACATTGTATTTCATAATGTATTCCAGGTTCTGAACAGAGCTTTCTTCATGTAACATTCTGCTCTGAATTGTCAGTTGTATCTTGATGCTGTTGTACTTAGACCCTATGCTCTGCTGAGAAATAAACCTTTTAAATTATACCTTTTTCCTTGGATTACTACAAATTTTGGCGACGAGGCTTATTCACTCCTGCCATTGCCAGCAGAGGAGCGGAGTTTTGGACCCATTTTATTCATTTTTCCCTTATTTTTGAACCCATCTGGATTTATTTACTGCCTGTTATTTTTTTCAACTTTGGAATCGTTTCTACTACTTCATTACGACTTCTACTTGAGGTAAACCTGGATTTTGCTGCATTTTCGCTGTCAATCTACTACTTTGCCGCATTGCATCTTTCAAAATCATTCTGTACCTGCACGAAGCCGCGCTGCTTCGAATCTTCACATACGGAGCTGCGAATCCTGTCACGTCATTAATCCTCTTTGACGTGTTTGCCGACAAAGCCTCCGCTCTAACAAAAGACCACGCATGCGCGTCTGTGTTTCCCTGACAACGGAAATCACAAGCGCAAGCGCCACGTCTTCACGTAAACGCGTCCTTGGTTTCCTGGCAACGGAGGTCAAAAGCGTCATTACGCGCTGCCTAACAACGGAAGCGCCATTACGTGCTGACTAACAACCGAAGCAACATCCAACAACAACAATTAAAGCGGCAATATTTCTTGAAATAAAGCATCGGAAACGGAGTTTTTACAAAGCGACTCACAAATACTTCACAGCTACAATTACAGAACGCTTGCAAGTATTTATTTACTTTGAAATGTTTATTTCATCAATATTTACATTTTAAACGTTTTTATACATCTGCAATGTAAAATACCTCTCAAGTTCTGCATATTTTGTTTATTTTAATTTAATACTTTTACCACTAATTCTTCATAATGCAATTTGATCCTCCATCTAAATTTCTTCAAACCAAAGGTGATCCACCCGTACCTTGGTCTAGATGGAAAGAAGAATTTTTTAATTACATGCGTGCTATTGATGGAGAACGCATGGGTTCTGAGAGAAAGAAAAGTATTCTTTTACATTGCATTGGCTCTGAAGGACAAGAGATTTTCAGAAATTTACCGCAATTGACTGTTCCTACTGGAAGTGGAGATACTTTAAATGTCTATGTTGAAGCTTTAAATAGGTTAGAAAAAAGATTCAAACCGACCGCTAATATTGCCCTAAATCGTTTTAAATTCTACACTAGGGCACAAAAACAGGATGAATCTTTTGATGACTTTTTGACTGCATTGAGAGCATTGTCCATACATTGTAATTTTGGAGCAATGACTGATGAAATGATTCGAGACCAAATAATTGTACATGTCAAAAACAAAAAGACTCAAGATAAACTATGGTGTTTGGGTGATCCTAATTTAGAAGAAACTATTGCCATTGCCAAATCTACGGAATTATCTGAAAAATGGATGGATATTGTGGTTAAACAAAGTTCTTCTTCAAATAAAACCACAACAGAAGAAGAAGTATGCATTGTCAAGCCAAAAGGAGACTACAAAAATGTTTCTTCTACACAAAAAGGGAATAAAACCTCCTACATGGGAAGCAATAGAAAAACAGAATTTAATAATAACTTAGTCTGTTATAGATGTGGGAGCAAATCCCATATTGCTTCATTTCAAGGCTGTCCCGCTTTGAATAAAGAATGTAATGTGTGTGGGAAGATTGGACATTTTGGCAATGTTTGCAGGGAAAAACGTTTCAACAATCAGTCTCAAATGTTACAATCACGACCATCTTCTAGTAACTTTACTCCTGCAAAGGTCTCTTCTATTACAGATACTGAAGAAGATATACAAGTTTTAGATAGAGGTTATGTTGTTTCTATTGTACATTCAGGTCGTGTATTGTTTACTTGTAAAAAATCACCTAAATGCATCTTTAACGTTTTTTCTGTTCAAGTAGAACTCATGGTGGATTCAGGGTCGCCCTGGACCATTATTACCATGGAATATTTTAAAGAAAAATTACTGGGTGTGTGTGATATTGCTAATATAGAAGTACCTGATATTCTTGCTGATGATTTGCTAAGATTAATGTAGAAGGTTACTTTAGAGTACCTTTAACTTTCAGAGGTAGAATGGCTCATATCAAATTGTATATTGCTGCCAAAGGCGTAAATGTTCTTGGATGGCATGATCAGTGGGAGCTTGGCATCACACTAAATCCACGTGCCAAAGATCCTGTGTCATTATGCAGTGATCAAGATATGTTAAATAGTGAACAAGAGATGATTAATTTTATCTCTCCTTGTTTTGAAGAGAAGAAAAAGATGTCCCTTTGGAGCAAGAAATTCAACAATGTGTTTTGTGATCAGTTAGGTAAATTGAAGAATTTCACACATAAAATCGTACTTAAGGATGGAGCGCTCCCTGTCAAACAGAAATTAAGAGGTGTTCCTCTTAATGTTAGGGATGAATTGAAAGAAATGTTGAATGAGTTGTTGAGTGAGAACATTATTGAAGCCATTGAATCCTCAGAATGGGTTTCCCCCATTGTTCTCGTGCGCAAACCGGACCAAAAATTGAGGGTCTGCATTGATTTAAGAGCTTTAAATGCTAATATCATTATTGACTGCCACCCTTTACCTAACATTAATGAGCTTGTCTCTCTCTTTGATGGTGCGCAGATATTTTCTACTTTAGACCTTAGGTCTGCGTATCATCAAATTGAACTTGCAGAAGAATCTAAAAAGTATACAGCTTTCATCACTCCCATGGGTTTATTTTAGTACAGAAGGATGCCTTTTGGATTAGCTTCTGCTGCTTCTGTATTCCAACGAGTTATGTTCCAAATTTTCAGGGATCTTGATTCTTTCGTTAAATGTTTTCAAGACGACATATTGATTTTCTCCAAAAATGACAGTGACCATATTGTACATTTAGATGCAGTTTGTAAGAGACTTGAACAATATGGCCTTACTCTTAAAGGACATAAGTGCAAATTATTTCAGAAATCTGTAGAATATTTGGGCCATACATTATCCGGTGAAGGCCTTATTCAAAAAAATCCAATGTTGAGGCCATCCTTAATGCTCCATCTCCGGTAAATAAGGATCAACTCCTTTCCTTTTCAGGAATGTGCGAGTACTACAGCAAGTTTGTGGTGAATTTTGCCACTAAAATGGAGCCGTTGAGGAAACTACTGAGGCAAAATAATGCATTTAAATGGGAAGATGAACAGGAGAAGGCTTTCATGGCAATTAAAAAAGACATTGTTAATTCCCCAACGTTAAAGCCTTTTAGAATGGGTAGGACATGTATTATCACCACGGATGCAAGCTTGTATGGTCTGGGTTGTGTGTTGTCACAGACAGATGGTAGATTGGAATGGAATGTTGCATTTTCCTCTAGAACGCTGAATGAGACTGAGCGCAGATATGCAGTCATTGAGCGTGAGTTGCTTTCATGTGTTTGGGCGATTGAACACTACAGAATTTACATTTGGGGTAGTAAACTTATTCTGCGTACAGACCATAAACCCCTTTTGAACATTCTTTCTGCTGGAGGTGGTTGGAATTCCACAGCAAGAATTGCACGTCTTGCATCTAGGTTACAGGAATACAATTTCACAGTCGAATACATACGTGGAAAAAAAAATGTCACTGCAGATTGCCTTTCACGTCTTCCTTGTGCGGATAGCCAGAATAGTGTTAATGGACTTGTTGAGGCTGATTGTGTGTTAAGTCTTTCTGATGTTGTTTCTCCCCATTATCAAGATATTTCTGAAGAGTTTTGGTTGAAGTGTCAGGATGAGGATGAAAAATTTGTTTTACTGAAAAGATTCATTCTAGAAGGTTGGCCTGATAAACACTGTGTCAAGGATGAGTTACTTCCTTTTTATAAAGTTATGGAGGAGTTAGGTTGTGAAGGGGATCTGATTTTCAAGGCGGGTAAGTGTGTCCCACCAAGTGGAGTACAAGAATTGATTTTGAAGTTGGCACATAAAACTCATCCAGGTATATCAGCTATGAAGCGTTTAATTAGATTACATTTTTGGTGGCCAGGCATGGACAGATATGTGGATCGTACTGTCAGGGAGTGTACTGCGTGTTGTTCTAATGATAAAATGCTTAGAGTACATGTTCCTCCCCTTAGAACTGTGAAATGGCCCGAATTACCTTGGAGTAAAATTGCATTCGACATCTCAGGTCCATTCCACATTCTTCCGGAGTCCTCATGTTTTGCTTTGGTCATCATAGACTATCACTCTAAATGGCCAGAAGTTAAGTTTGTGGCAAAAGCAACTTCTGAGGCCGTAATTACATTTTTCAAAGAAGTATTTTCTAGAGAAGGGTGCCCCTCTGTTTTGATTTCTGATAATGGTGTACAGTTAGTTTCATCAGACATGAAGTCCTTTTTGAAGAATTGTAACATCAGGCACATTCAAACCTCTCTCTATGAGCCACATGAGAATGGCCAAGTAGAAAGGTTCAATAGGGTTCTCAAAGGTTTTGTTACTGATTCCATAAAGGAAAAAGGTAATTGGTTAAATGTACTCAGGGAAAAGCTTTGGTGTTATCGTATCACACCTCACACCACTACTGAGATTAGCCCTTTTAGATTGCTCAAAGGTAGAGATCCTGCTTCTTCGATTTGTCCTTGGTGGTTTATAGAGAAGTGTGGGAACTTGACTGATAATAGAGTTGACATTCAGAGGGTTGCCAATAAGATTTGTGACAAGCAGAATAAATCAGCTTTGTGGTACAACAACAAATGGAAAACAAGGGTGCATGAATTTGAGATTGGTGATTGGGTCAGGATTGTGAAACCAGTTATGGTAAGCAAGGGAATGAGCAGGTATGGAAGGCCCATTCAGATTGTTAAAGTTTTTAATAATACTATTGTCACCCAGATGGCAAAATTTGGAATGTGAGTAAAGTAGCTAAATGTCCTTCTTTTCAAGATGCTCAATTAAGAAACAACCAAGGTCAAAATGACTTTTCGAATATTAGCTTTGGTCCTGAACAGCTTTCTGACTCTGTGGCATCAAGGGTTAAAGATGATGTACATGTCAGAAGAAGACCAAATTCTTTGCAAGACTACGTTTAATCCTTCCTTTTCATTTTTCTTATTTTTTCATATAAGGGAGATGCGTTACATTCTAATTTTTATGTCTCTTTCCCCTTCTCCTTTAAGTGCATGCGACTGGTTGTGTTTCATAATGTATTCCAGGTTCTGAACAGAGCTTTCTTGATGTAACATTCTGCTCTGAATTGTCAGTTGTATCTTGATGCTGTTGTACTTAGACCCTATGCTCTGCTGAGAAATAAACCTTTTAAATTATACCTTTTTCCTTGGATTACTACAACTATGTGACATCCAAAGAAGAAAGATGGATTGGGTGAGCTGCACTCATGACATGAAACAACCAGACATCCCTGACTGATGCATTTATTATACCAATTTTCCCTTGAAAGAAGAGAAATTACATCAGATCAACATTAATTAGGTTTGTTTAGAAAATAAAGCTAGATCAAAATGTATTATGTTTGCTCAGAACATAAAGCCAAGGTACTATTGGCCCGCATAGGACCTTCTCTTATTTTCATGAACGTTAGAATGACTCCACCTAGGCCTGGAATCCCAGAACACATTTCCATAGAAATGTACATTTTTGGCAACAGTTTGTTAAAGAGCCATGCATAGAGCTGTATGGTTTATGGAGACTTAAGACCATAGCAAAGCTCAGGTGCAGCTACAGAAGGAAGGGCGACCCCTTCCCCTGAGGTCCTACAGTCTCACCGCTAATGAATTTGCCAAGAGGAGGAACCGTGGACTCCCAGAGGGGAAGGAGTACTAAAGAGAATAAGCGCATCTACAGCAAAAGACAGACAGCTGATCTGACAGCTTAGCTCTTAAGACAGAGGAAAGCCGCAACCAATTCTCTTTTGAAAGTGGAACTGGCCTGGATAATATTGAGAATTTGTTTTAACAGGCACCCCCAAGTATATGAGGAAACACGACCCTAGAACTAGTCCATAAAATTCAACAGGAAACGTAGCTGTCAAGTGGCTCCTTGGCATTTCTGACAGCTTAGGCCAATCCTGGCCTTTTACACAGCATGAAGGTCCATTCTGGAATATGTCAATCTAAGCTAGACGCTGAAAGTATGGGTCTATAAATCCAGGAATGCAATGTGCTGTTGGATAGAAAATCACTCCTGGCTGACAGTGTCTCATGAGACCGGGCACCCAGGCAGCGGTAAAGTATCCATGGAAAGAAAAGGGAAACGAGGATCCTCAACACCGGCCAGAAGAATGCTTATCCCTCCACAACCAGAGGTGAATCCAAATGTTTACCTAACAGCAACAAGGTCTCCACCCCAGAATAAAAGACAATACCTATTGGAAATTGTGGATCCTGTACAGCTCTGTTAAGTGAACCATTGAGCCCTGGTTCAGGTGCTTTGACATATACATCTCTATCTTGGATTAGGGACTTGCCTGCAGAGATGCGAATGCAGTGCTCATGTTGGATTGAAAGGAAAAAAGAGTCAGGCTCCACCTTGGTTTGGAAGGAAATAGCAGGTTCCATCATAGATTGGGAGGAATAAGGTACATCTTAGGTTTGTATGGAAGCGTATTTTGCTGGCGCAACTCCTTCTCTCCTCCCCATCTGCAACTGAGGCTGTGCGGATCTACCACTGTTTGCCGTAGCTGAAACCCTTATGCAGAGGGAGATAACTGAGGGAGGGAGTGCACCTTGACACATTCAAAAGTGATCCACGAGATCAGACATGGAACATAGAGACAGCCAGATTGCAGAACTGAGAATGGAATGGACAGTGCTCCCTATGTGGTGAGGAAATGGTCATGTGGGATTGAGAGCATCTGGGCAAATGGGGAACCTCTGAAGAGAAATGAGAATCTCCTTTCAAAGCCTCGGTGTCCATTTCCATCTTTTTCAAATACAGACAACTATACTTCAAAATAAGCGTAATAGCCTTGCCTCTTAAGGGTTTGTCATGGAAGTATTTCTCGAGCCAACTTCAGTCAAGCCAACAAAGAGATGACAGTAGAAGAAAATGAAGTCTCCTGGCCAGGATTCGTTATTGGTGATGGAGAACCCCTCTGTGGATTCTTTGCTAGTCTCTTCTGTATGGTTCTTCCCTCTTCATCCTCATCAGCTTTTCCATATGAAGATAGAAAACATATGAATTTTCTGGGCAAAAATGTTTGCATATCATCTCCATGAGTTGCTTATTCTACAGCCATCTTCATCTGCTATGACTGGCCGGTTCTTTGAGACTCAGTGATTGCCCAGGAACCTTAGTTAAGACTTTAGCAAGATGCTCAAGGTGGGTATGAGCACTCAATTAATCAATCAGTACTTATAGAGCGTGGCTTATTACGCATGGCCATAACCAGGGGCTGGGTTGCTGGGTTTAGTCGAGAAGCCACGTCTTGATTCTCTCCTTTAAATCTGTCAGCAAGGGTGATATTCAGAGAGGGAGGGCATTCGAGGACTTGGAGGCGAGGTGGGAGAAGAAGGGGCCTCCGCTGTGGCTACGGCAGATGCACGTGTCTGTGCCAGGGTGAGGGAGGCAGAGTGAAGGTTTCTGGATGGTTGGTGGAAGTTCAAGCAGTGGTTTATGTATGCTGGTCTTTGATCATGGAGAGCTTTGTAGGCGTGTGTCAGTAGCTTGAATTTGCATCTTTTCTGGACGGGAAGCCCGTGAAGGTTCCTCAGGTGTTGGGTGATCTTGGTCCATTAGGGCAGGTTGAGGATCAGTATCGCCACTGAGTTCTATTCACCCGGAGCCTTCTCATTAGTTCGATGGTGGATCCTGTGTACAGTGCATTGTTGTAGTCCAGACGGATTAGGATTAGGGCTTGCATGACTATTTTTCTCATGCTTATGATGAGCCATTTAAAGATTCTTTGGAGCATGCAGAGAGTGTGGAAGCAGGCAGAGGAGACTGTTTCGATCTGTCGTTTCATGGTGAGTTTGCTGTCCAGGATGATGCCAAGGTTGCTGGTGCAGTCTTTAGGTTTGGGGGTGAGTCTTAGTTCAGCGGGCCATCAGATGTCGTACCAGAGGGAGGCGTGGTTGCCAAAGTTCAGCACTTCGGTCCTGTCTGGGTTGAGCTTCAGCCAGTTGTTCTTCATCCAGGCTGCGACATTCTTCATGCAGTTATGGAAGTTGATCTTCGAGGTGACTGAGTCTGCTGAGAGTGAGAGGATGAGCTGGGTGTGCTCTTAAAATGGCCAGTCCTGGCAAGCACTCAAGAGTAGCCCTCATCTCATGGTAATTGCTACAGCACAATCCTAGAGCACGTATCAGAACTGTGGCCTACTTCTCTCAATTCAAATGCCAAGTACAATATTCAGGCTCTGCCAGTCTATGTGGACGCTCTTCAGTCCTCAGCTGCATGATGAGATACAGAGGATAATGACAGAAGTGGAAACTTTAAAATCGTTTGATATAGAAAGAGAAACAAACTTTCTCAGAGTTAAGCCTAAGAGTTGAGTGAGGGGCTTCTCTCTGAAGTAACTTCACACAACAGCAACAGCAGCAGCACCACCAACCACCTGCTTACCATCATCAATGACACAAGCAAAGGACCACAGGTAGATAAATTCAGCAGCTTTCAAGAAGTGCTGGGAAAGGTCCCCGAATCTACAAGGCAATGACTCTTATCACTGCTTCCACAATTCAGCTCCAAATTTGGTTTTGATTTGTTCTGCATTGCGTCCATCAATTGTGTGTCTTTTGCTTTCTCGCCCTAAGTGTGCCAGGTATGCCCAGGCGTGGGTCCTGGGCTCACTGTGCCATTGGAATCAAGCTATCCTGGCTGAAGAGGGGTGAAACCCCGAAACCTATCCTACGATGCTTGTTTCCAGTCCAGGGAGGACCTGGCTTGGCAGTTCTGGCTGGACTGTTCCCATGAGGCTTGGGTCAAGACTGATTTGCATATGGCCCGGTCTAAACTGGGGTGGCTTGGTGAGCAAAAGAATGATGGATTCAACCCAGATCTCTTGACTGGGGTGAATGTTTTGATTTGTTCTGCATTCCGTCCATCAATTGTGTGTCTTTTGCTTTCTCGCCCTAAGTGCACCAGGCATGCCCAGACGTGGGTCCTGGGCTCACTGTGCCACTAGAATCAAGCTATCCTGGCTGAAGAGGGGTGAAACCCCGAAACCTGTCCTAGGATGCTTTTTTTCCGGTTCAGGGAGGACCTGATTTGCATATGGCCAGGTCTAAACTGGGGTGGCATGGTGAGCAAAAGAATGATGGATTTAACCCAGATCTCTTGACTTGGGGTGAATGTTTTGATTTGTTCTGCCTTCCGTCCATCAATTGTGTGTCTTTTGCCACATTTGGAGGGAGCACTCTGAATGATCTTCCAGCATGCCACCAAATATCTGTGATGGTAAAACTCTAACCATGATATCATTCTGTTTTCAGCCTGATCACTGCTTATATGGTACATGTATGCTATATGGCGGCTTTCTACTTAAACAAAAGTTCCCTGCTCTCTAACCAAGGTGGCAGGTTGCTATTCAGAAGTTCCTAGTACCCAGAGTACAGTACCAGCATTTCAGTAGATATACATTTGCTGGTCGCGGTGGTAACTTGCTTTACTGCCCAGCATCACTTCCATCAAGGTAGAGACCCACAGGGTGTGAAAAATGACTATTCTCATGTTTGTCTAATAGGGTTCATGGTGCTTCTTCGCCATCTGTGCCATAGGGTAGGTTACCTCTTGTGTAGTACACTTTTATGAGATTGCATTCACCAATCTCCCCTCTAATGACTGAGAGTGGCAGGGGTAAACTCTTCCAGCAGCAGGATTTAGACAGTATAAAAGGATGTTTTTTAGTTTACGAGAATCGATCTCTTCTAGTTCGAGCAATGCGCAAAACAAAAACCTGCTTTATCTGTATCTCAAGCCTCTAGTGTCATCAGTGCCCTCTTCGGTACATCCCTCGTTTTCAATATTAGCATATAGGTTTGAGCTATTTATTGTATATAGCTTTTACAACCCAGCAATTTTAAGTTCCAATCCCAAAATGTTACTTAGGATGTCAAAACCCTTTCTTCTGCACCAGCTGGTGCAGAATACCGACAACAAATTCAATCAGAAACAAGTGGATGGAAATGTCAAGGACACTTAAGGAACTGAGGGCCATATGTACGACCATTCCATTTTGCAACTCACAATTCGCGGCTCACAAATGGAATGTTCAACAGTGTCTCAGACACTGTTTGCGATTCCTAATGGAGTAGCAAATGACTTGCTTCATCAATATTCATGAGGCAGGTCACAATTTGCGACCCATTGGGAATGGCCAAACAGGATGCATTGAAAAAAAGAAAAATGAAATGTTTCTGTTCCATTTTTAGGTCCCGCCTAGGCAGCGCTTGCTCTTCGAGACATGCTGTATTCAGGATATGTGCATATAAAATAGGATCTCCTCTCCGCCACCGAGTACCCTAAACTACCAGCAAAGTGGAGAGGTCAACTCTTTACCAACGCCTATTCTGTCTATGCCCGAAGCGCGGCGGTGTGAATATAGTCCAGAGTACCTTTTGAAATGGTAGAGACCAGAGCGGATTCCAAAGGTCATTATGTAGTGGCGTAGCAAGACCTTTTGCTGCCCGTGGTGGTCCCTGCGTTTGCCGCCCGCGACGGCTGCAGGTAAGGGGGGTCACCGCCCACAAAACACATACCCTTGCTATGCCATTGTTGTTATGTTCTTGTTAATGGCAGGTTAGATGGCAAACATGTGATAGTAGGCAGTGTGTATGCTCCTAACTCTGCCCAAGATGTCTTCCTAGTAAATTTGTCCTCCATGTTAGCGGACTGGTCGCACCTTCGTTGGCCAATCGGGGGGAGAGGGACTTTAATGCTGTATTAGATACCTATATGGATCGTTCTCACCTCCCTCGCCCTACTGCTCCCTCATTTAAGCAGGCACGAGCGCTGTGTGAATGAGTCTCCGGCTGGGCCTTGCTTGATACATGAAGGAAACTTAATCCTGGAATGTGGCATACTCCTACTACTCTACCCATATAAACTATACTCCCACCTAGTCTGTATTTAATGCCATACAAATATGATCGCAGACATCACTGAATCTTCATACCTAGGGTAAAACACTGTCAGGCCACAATGCCCTAGAAATGTTCATGTCCTGGGGCCACATCCCTCCCCCGACCCCACATGGAGGCTGCATTTCAAATTTTTAGAAGAGATAGTATTCAAGGACACTCTGGCAAAAACAATCACAGATCATTTTTTGCGGAAAACACTGGCACTGACTCCCCTCCCCTGATTGAATGGGAAGCAGTTAAAGAGATAGTGCATGGAGTCTACATATCTAACACATAGTAGGTACACAACACTCTGTGCTGAATTATATTAAACGCAGGGAGGGGCACGCTTAGAAACCTTGGAATGTGAGGCAACCCATGATACTTCTGGTGAAGGCGACCTCCAGAAATGCCATATTCATCACGCTGAACTGCTAGAGCGCCTGCAGTCATTGGTTTGGACTCATACACCCAGATGTAACATTCAGAAGGCGATAAAGCATGAGCGCTATTGGTCTGTATGATACCTCCGCCATTGCAGCCTCCCCTCATCCTTTCGGCGCGTACACCTGCAAACACCTTCTGTACCACCCAGAAGGATATTAGTGTAGCATTCAAGGATTATTATACGTGTCTCTGTGGCCCCTGCTCCCACCACCCCCTACTGCCATTGCCACCTCTTTAGACGACCTGCAGTTGCTCCAGTGTCCCTCTCTCACCAGGCGATACTTCGAGCTCCCGTGACACAGGATGAAATCAGTACTAAAATATAGGACCTCCGTCGTAGTAGGCCCTTTGACCTGGAAGGAATACCGCTTGAATTTTATGCCACTTTTTCATCTCACCTGTTGCTGCATCTAGAAAAGCTGATAGCACATTCCTTGCAACTGGTGCCCTTCCACCTACTACTCGTCAGGCCTTGGTCACATCCTGGCTTAAACCTGGCCGCGACCGCGAAGATATGTCCTCATACCGGCCATTATCTTTACTGACAACAGAGTATGAGATACTCAGCAAGGTGTTGACAAAGGTGCTTGCTTCCCATTTTACCGGACTTAATACACACAGACCAAAATGGGTTTGTCCCCCGCCAGAGTACCTCATTGAATATCAGGTGCCTATATCAGGCCATAGAGGTGGCGAGGCCCCATCTTCCTACTGCAAGATACCTCTCCCTTGATCTCCAGTTGACATTTGATACTTTGGGATGGGACTATATGTTTGCAGTTCTAACAAAGTTTGGGATCCATCAAGACTATATCAGGTGGGTCCGACTCCTTAAGACAGACCCGACTGCAAGGGCGCACTTGGGTACACACATACCCACCCTTTATGCAATACCCTTCCTCTTGAAAATGGTGATGCTGCCCGCCTTCTGTACTATTCTGTTAACCTTCCAGCAGTAGTCCCTGTCACATACTTTAAGGTGCTTCACTCCTTACATATTACCTTGGTATGGGGGGGCGGGAAGACATAGAGTGGGCCTCTCCAAATTAGACTTCTCACCATTGGAGAATGGAATGGTTTCCCTGCATTTCTGAGTCTACCGTTATGCGGTCCAGTGGTCCAGTGGTTATCTTACTGGTTGGCTGGGTTTCACTTAGCAGAGACCAGTTCACGTCACAAATGCTACGAATTAGCAAATTGCACCTTTACTATTGCCGTGATCATACCGCCCCCTAAATTACTGTTATTTTTTAATAATGCACTTATATAGTGTAAACAGGCCCTCAAATACACAGCTGCTATTACAAGCTATGCCCCTAACATACCAGTCAGGGGTATACTTACCACACCGTGCCCTCTTACAGCCCACCACTTAGAACCTTGGAAATCAGCTGGGAGACATGTTTATGGATGGAGCACTCTGGACACATCAAGACTTCATAATGCAGTATGAGGTTCCTGACTCCCTGTTTCTGACCCACGCTAGCATTTCCCACTATATTCGAACATACTGGGCATCAACAGGTTCAGAGCCCAATACACACTCATTCATTCAGGCGGTCTACGAGATGGGGACAAGTAGACATCTTGTAAAATGGCAATATAAAGGCTTACGCGCACACTTGCAAGTTTCATTGGCGCCTTTATGCGCTTGGTGGCAGGAGGATCTCGGCTGAGCGCTACATGACAGGGTATGGCAATTTTTTCTTGAATACCCCAGCCTAATTACTTAAAACCCCAGATTTATGTAAGTTTTTCGTTTATGTCACCTACATGGTTATTGTCACAAAAAGTAAACGTACATCTATCTGGCCATGGTGGGGTTGCGACCCCTTCACATTGCAAAATAACCAAATAAAATTTGGATTTAAATTCCTCCAATTTTCACTGCTTCACAGGGAGTACCTAACCCCCAAGAAACTGCCCAGGGGGTCTCTCCACACTGTCCCAGATGTCACGGAGAGCCCCCTGCCTACTGCATATGCTCTGGGAATGCCCCTCCTTGCAATCTTACTGGGCAACTGTTCACAATACCCTGACAACATAGCTGGGGTCCTTCACTGGAATTCTGTGGAATACTGCCTACTGGGTCTCTAGTCACACCAGAAAACCTCTAAAACAGTGATACGTTTCGTAGACCTAGCACTCTTGCTAGTCAAGCGCCAAATAACCAGACACTGGAGGTCCACTAGCGCCCTGCCCCCCTTGCCGACAGCTGGTGCGAGGAAGTCTTGCGCTGGGCTACTGCAGAGGGAACGCACTGCGTAGAGAGGGGTATCAAGGACTGCATATGCGTCTTATTGCTTATATGTGGCATGCCTTCTTAGAAGCATATACATCTTATACAGATAGTGATTACTGGGTAACAAATGTACAAGAAGATCCATCCAACAGATACAGTTTTCCCTCCCCCTCAACCCATAGCACAGATCAGGGCAACTATGTCCAAATTTTATCAGAGACGACCTGAGACTATCTTGTATACCTTTCGCCTCTCCCCCTTTCTCCCATTCTTCATTAAGAGACTCTATAAGCAGAAGACTAGTTGGGGTTAGGGTGGGGGGGCGGGCAGTGATAGTAACCACTATGTGCAATTTATTGTCTTGTCAATACAGATATGTTCCCTGCGAATATATCTTTCCATTCCGCAAAAAAAAATCCCGCATACCATAACTCCGCATTTTTAAGTCCGCAAAAACCATTACTCCTCAAGCCATAATTCCGCAAATTTTCACAACGCATATGACTTCACTCCGCATGCAATTATAAAGCAAATGCATGTGTGGTGAAGTCATATACTTTGTAAAAGTACGTCTTTAAAGATATATATATATATATATATATATATATATATATATATATATATATATATATATATATATATATATATATATATATATATATATATATATATATTACCTACTGGCGGTCGCCAGTAGGTAGTTATAGTTAGGATTTTTTTCAATGTTAAATCTCAAAATTCTATTTGGAATAACTTTGGCACCGGTTGACGAATCTGCCTGAAAATTTCCTGAAAATGGCCTCGTCGAGCTCCGGTCCTTCCTTGAAAGTTTGGGGGGGATACGTCAAGCGGGGGCCGAGATAAAAGGGGGGTCCCAAAACGCGTTTTCCCCATGTTAATTTCCATAGGGCGGTCGATTTCACTTTTAACCCGAACGGCTGAATGGATTTCCACCAAATTTGGCAAAATTGTAGGGATTGGTAGCCCGATGTGCCTTTGCTATGTCTCAAGATATGTGCTCCAGTGAATTTTGAGTAATTTAGGTTAAAAAAAATATATATATCTATAGCAGCGCACCAGTGCGCGCACCAGGGAGCGCTCCGGGCGCGTAACGCGAGGTGCGCATGGAAAGCTGATTGGCTCTCGGGTGTCTGTAAACATTCGAAACAGTCCAGAGCGGCCGCCATCTTGTGTCTCGGTAAAATCGAGACATAAGAGGTGGCTAAAACAAAGGGGGAACTGACCATAAGGCGTCAGGGATAGACCCCTTTGACCCCCTAGGTTTGATGTGGGGGCTATAAAAGGGCCCCGCGGGGCATTTAAAATATTTTTTTTTTTTTCGTTTTGTGCGGGGGAAGCGCCCGGTGCGCGCACCAGGTAGCGCACCGGGGAGCGTAAAATGAGGGAAAAAGATGACAGAGTTTTTAAAAAAATGAAGTTTTTATTTAGAAATTGGAGGTAGTTCTAAAAAGAACTTTTTTTTTTCTTCTTTTTGTTGTTTTATATTTTTTTTGTGTTTTTTGAACTTTTTGAACTTTTTTTGGCTTTTCAAAACAGTTTTATATTTTTTTTGTATTTTTTTAGGGGGAGAAACAAAAAAAGGGAATTGAAACTGGCTCAACTGGAGAAAAAAAACAAAAAACCCAAAAAATTACTTCTTTTTGGGGCACTTGTGATTATCACCTGCAAGGACGATGAGCTTAACGCTTTTTTCGCCATAGGCGATAAGCTTGCCACATGCAGAACAAGTGATTTTAAAATCAGCAAATCTCGGCTGAATGCAAGGCATCACCTCGGATGTTTCTGGTTCTGATGAGGTGGGTTGGTTTCTTTGGGAGGGGGTCCTTGATGAGTGGGGGAGGTTACTGGCCAGTTCCCTGAACTCTGCACGAGAGTAGTTGTTTGGGTGCTTTCTGGTCATGTGCCGAATCATGGTATAGTTACCAAAAGAATATTTTTTGTTTGGGTTGCCCCGTGAAAGTTCATCATTGCAGATGAGGCAAGTCACCTTGGGCGCATTCACCTTTTTTTCCCCTCTGGGATTGAAAAAAACTGCCATACAATGTGTGGTTTGGGTTTGTAAGGTGTATTTTCTTCTGGCAGCCATCTTCTTCTCCCCTCCTCCTCTTCCTCTTCCTCCTCCTCCTGTTCTTTTTTTTTTTTTTTTATTTTTTTTTTAAAACCTTTATTTGTAGAGAGCACAATACACAGCGTCTGCCTACAACCCCACGGGGCCGGCCGCTATGACATACGAGAAAGGATATGGAAAAAAGGATCCATCGGGACAGAACGCTGTTGAAGCAGTCTCTGAGCGACAAGTGGCGTGTGGAGCACAAAACATTGCATGAGGATAGAAAAAGGTTTAATTTTGTAATTTTGTTGAGTACAATGTATAAAACTACGAACAGAGTAGAGGCTAATTATTGACCAGGATAACTTATAATGATTCGAGGAGCACCCGTAAGGAAGCACAATAGAGGAAGGCAGGCATCAGAAAGTAATTGACCACTATTAAGATCAGAACCAACCGCTATGTCACATAATGAAAGAATACCAGAAACTCCCTAATGACACGGAACCCCAACCCCAAAGGAGCGAAAAGTTTTAGAAGAGAAAGGAACAGAAGAAGAAAGGAAAAAGAAAGAGGGCCATAGAAACAAAGAGAAACACAAAACACATCCCATCCCCCCCACCCTGCATACCAGCGGAAGGCCACGGCCCACCCCCCCCAATAGGCATGCCTGTCGCCCCAAGAGACCCCAAGTGGGAAAGAGAGTAGAGAGAGTGAGAAAAAACGATCCCAATCTCCAACCCTCAAAGAAGGCGGGAGGAGGAAAGTAAACATACTCCCGGTCTCCCTCGGCCCCGTAAGCATCCCCCACCCCAAGTACTATCAGCATGACAAAAGTAGCAAGCAGAATTATAGGTGGAGAGAATCATTTCCATATGTGCAAGTAAGTCAGACAAAAATTTAAAAAAAAAAACCCCAGTTCCATCCTAGTCCCCGCCCAACAATGCGTGCATAATATTAGAGAAATCGCCTAGCCCTGGCCCGATCTCGGGTGACCCCACATACCCACCCCCGGTAAGAGGCCACGACCGTGGGAGAAAAGGAGAAAGCCCGCCCCAGGGAGAACAAAGAGGCAAAATGGCCGCACTCGATGATGGAGTAATGTCAAAGGATAAAATGGACGCCGCCAGTCCCAGCCAGAGCCGACACATAGAAGAAACAGCATTATCAATATACTGACTCTTTGCGTTGCAGAAGGTGTAAATGTCTCCAATGAATAGGCACTGTCCTCGGAAATAGTCGGATGTTGTAGCAGCAGCCCCGTGAACTCAGCAGGCAAGGTTGAGTGCTGCACCGGGGAAAGCGACATTGTATCAGCGCCAGGGCGGTTAAGTAGCAGCACACAATTTGTATCCACGCAACGTTGTAGTTTAGGAACACACTCCAGCAGCAACAGTGTATCATTGACAGGGATCGGCGAAGGCTGGTAGACTTTGCAAAAAGAGAGTCCAGACGAAGTAGAGCATGATCCAGTCACAAACCCATCCAGTTTCTCCCTTAACAGTCTCGAGTTTTCTCGCCACTCATTCCGCAGTCGAGTGAGGGCACAAAGCACCGAAGCACGAGTAAACGTCTGTTTATCCTCCATTACCCCCTCGGTGCGAGGCGCAATAGGCAGGTCTGCTTCCCAGTCGGGTATGAGCCGGGCACACCGGGCAGGAGTCGAAGCGCCGTCCGCCATAGGTGTTGGGGAGCCAGCCGTAGTGATCCTGCCTCCAGAGACGACAAAGGATCACCGGCGAGGTCGGCACCGTGGCAGAATAATCAATCCCTCCGGAGCAAGATAATTACGTAATCGTGGACGGCTCACAGCGAGGCGTCCCTTTCCGCTCGGGACAAGCAGAGACAAGGCGAGAAAGGAGCCCCGGAGGTCCGGGGCAATCCCAACACTGGAGAGAGCGGAGCGCGGCTCACCTACAGAGTCCCAAAGAGAAGGAGATGAGAGAAGCTCCCAGCTGGCCAACAGTGCCTTCCACACCAGCGTCCGGTGTAAACAACCACCAAGGATTACAGCTCCGTTCCAGAGCGACCGGCCCCCGCAGCTGCAACAGACAAAGGCGGTGCGCCGTATCGTAGGTTCCGGGTACAGGACCAGGAGAGGGGTCGGCGTGTATCTCAACGATTCCCCAGGTTAGCGAGCAGGCAGGGACATCGGAGGAACCCCCGAAGAATCAGGAAACTTTTCCAAACATCCCGCTGGCACCGAATCACAGGATAGCATACAGGATGGCTGTGCGGGAGATACGGGCTCCGGGAGCCGGGAGACTAAACGTCCGTCTCGGCGGCCATCTTGGCTCCTCCTTTTCCCTCCTCCTGTTCTTGACCACCAATATAATTTGGAGCTGGTCCTTTTGGTGGTTGTGGTGGTGGTGGTGGGGCAGATGCACCAGCTGATGCTACTACTGAAGCCATTATTTGGAGCAAAAAAGTAGAGAGAGCAACAAACAGGTCTTCCTCAGTCAAAGGACAAAGTCAGAATAAGCAAAAAAGGTGGGGTCTTTCATCATTTAGAAAAAAAAACTGTCCTGAACCAATGAGAAGTGTTATTTTCAGGTCACAAGACCAGGGGCTTCATCATTATGAAACTAAAACGGTTATGAACCAATGAAAAGTGTTATTTTCTGCTCACATGACCCGACGCGCTTACGCTACGCGCCCGGGGGCGCGCAGCGTAAGCGCGTCGGAAGTTTACGTTTTGCGATCGTATTCGCTCGAGTACTTCCGGGTGCGCTTACGCCGTGCGTATCACGCGGTCGCGGTTACGCGATACGTCACGATCATGTTTTCGTTTGCGATATTGGCGCTCACGGGACGCTCCCCGGAGCGCGCCTGGGGGCGCTTTTCGGAAATACGCTTTTCGGGGCGCACTCCGGGGCGCGCTCTGGGAGCGCTCCCCCCAAAAATTAAAAAAAAAAATGGGATAATTGTAGGGACAGGTAGCCCTATTCTGAAGTGGTTTGTTAAAAAATTAACTTTATAAAAATATGTATTGTGCTACATTGGGCTTAATATATGTTAGAGCCAAAATGTAGCCCAAATGTAGCCCCAAGTAGCCCAATGTAGCCCAAAGATGGCCACCAGAGACCAAAAATTGTAAATGTAGCCCAAATTTCAACTAGATGTAGCCCAACTGTAGCCCAATGACAGAATGTACCAGAGTGTTAAAAAGAACAACTAGAGTGCTAACAGTGTTATTTATAAAGTGAAACTTATAGTTAGGAATTAGCATTAACAAAACCTATGAAATTCACTGAAAAAACCATAGGTTTCACACCAGTTATAGTTAGGAATTAGCATTTAAAAAACCTATGAAATTCACTGAAAAAACCATAGGTTTCACACCGGTTATAGTTAGGAATTAGCATTTAAAAAACCTATTAAATTCACTGAAAAAACCATAGGTTTCACACCAGTTATAGTTAGCTGGAAATTTTACTGATATAAAACCATTGAAATTCCCACGTTATAGTTAGTCGGACTCACTATAACTTGCGCGTGCAATGCACTGCTGATGACATCACATATTACATCACTCATGACATGGTGAGTGACATCACTCATGACATCACTGATGACACCATCCAGTGAATATGTGTCTTTCTGAAAAATAAATATTAGTGAGTTATGTTTAAATATTTAAATACATATATTAGTGTTTCACTTTGTGTATAAGTGGCTACATGTGTTGATAAGTAGCTACATGCGTATGTATGTGGGTTATTTGATATTTTTATTAGTATCAGTTTGAGTGTCTATATGGTTTGGTGGGGGTATTACTTAGCACATAGACAACCCCTGAACCCTAAAAATACCCCTGTACCCCAAAACCCAAAACAACCCCTGAACCCTAAAAATACCCCTGTACCCCAAAACCCAAAACAACCCCTGAACCCTAAAAATACCCCTGTACCCCAAAACCCAAAACAACCCCTGAACCCCCTAAAAATACCCCTGTACCCCAAAACCCAAAACAACCCCTTAACCCCAAAAATACCCCTGTACCCCAAAACCCAAACCTACCCCTGAACCCTAAAAATACCCCTGTACTCCAAAACCCAAAACAACCCCTGAACCCTAAAAATACCCCTGTACCCCAAAACCCAAAACAACCACTGAACCCTAAAAATACCCCTGTACCCCAAAACCCAAAACAACCCCTGAACCCTAAAAATACCCCTGTACCCCAAAACCCAAACCTACCCCTGAACCCTAAAAATACCCCTGTACCCCAAAACCCAAAACAACCTCTGAGCCCTAAAAATACCCCTGTACCCCAAAACCCAAAACAACCCCTGAACTCTAAAAATACCCCTGTACCCCAAAACCCAAAACAACCCCTGAACCCTAAAAATACCCCTGAACCCCAAAACCCAAAACAACCCCTGAACCCTAAAAATACCCCTGTACCCCAAAACCCAAAACAACCTCTGAACCCTAAAAATACCCCTGTACCCCAAAACCCAAAACAACCCCTGAACCCTAAAAATACACCTGTACCCCAAAACCCAAAACAACCCCTGAACCCTAAAAATACCCCTGTACCCCAAAACCCAAAACAACCCCTGAACCCTAAAAATACCCCTGTACCCCAAAACGCAAAACAACCCCTGAACCCTAAAAATACCCCTGTACCCCAAAACGCAAACCTACCCCTGAACCCTAAAAATACCCCTGTACCCCAAAACGCAAACCTACCCTTAAACTCTAAAAATACCCCTGTACCCCTTAACCCTTAAATACCCCTGCACCCCATAACCCAAACCCACACTTAAAATACCCCTGAACCCAAAAAAAACCCATATACTTACCTTACAACTTACGTTAAAACATATACTTTTACCAATCATGCTTTTACAATGATTTTCGTCATAAAAGCATGCGAGATAAAAGCATATAATATATAAAGGCATGCGGTATGAAAAAATGCGGAGTAAAGGTACCTGCGTACTAATGGTATGAGGAGTGAAAGTATGCGGAGTAAAAAATGCGGAGTGATGGTATTTTACCGTTCCCTGCTGTATATAAGTTGTGATAATAACAGGATTTGCTAATTGATGTACTGTATAATTGGAATTTTGTTGATATTGTTAACAAAGTACACCTTGGGACAGCCTTGTGTCCAGCTATATTAGGCTCACTTTTATGCTGCTTCCAGGAATGTCATGTAAATGCTGTTATATTTCCAACTCAATAAAGTTTGTTTAAAAAAGAAAAAAAACATTTGAGCTAATTTTACCATTATCCTGCCCAACGCAATTTCGGGCAACACTACATGAAGATAATCCCAATGAGGACTGTCAATGGTCTTCTCCTGGTCTAAGGAGACGGCTGGCAGTATTTACATGTGGGGATCGGCGAATGTTGGCAGGTGCTTCTTCCTGGTATATGGCCAGTCTGGTCATAATGCATTAAGTGTGGGAGTACTCTCAATTGCATATATGCCAGAACTCTCCCCAGTATCTCACACTCTAGTTTGAGCATTGATAACAGGGGGTATGATGTGGCTTTTAAATGGCCATGGTCCATTTTCCAGCAATAAGGCTATCATAGCTTCCCTAGTGGTAGGGGGGAATTCACCCTTTTCATGTGCTGCCAGGTACATGTCCATCAGGTGTTTAGTCTTTATTTTTGGAACAATTAATGAAATTCTAAAGGCCTGCCATCGTTGGCCGGCATTTTACCAGCAGCCAAGTGCTATATTGCTGTCTCTACTTCATAAGGGGTTATTTACAGATCCATGGCTTGCTCTGAAGACAATTTGTTCAGGATGGCAATGAGAACATACTAGTGTACAGCTGTTACATCCTTGTCTGCCTCTGATGAGTACAACTGTTCATGAAATGGAGAACAGTTGTTACGGATGTCTTCTTGTGTCGCAGGGATTTCAAAATGTGGGGTGCATGAGTGTGCTGTTCTGGCTAGCTCAGTGAGCCTTTGTTGGAAAGGAAAACATTTATTACATCCTTTGCCACGTAGCTCGAACCACAGAGTCCTCCTTGTGGGTGCCATGTTGCAAGACTTGTAGAAATGTGACCCCATTGCAAGGACACAATAAATGAGTTGGGATCTGACATTGATTTAGCTAAATATTCTGCCTTAGAAGTTATGCCCTTAAGCTTAGCGGTTAAGAACAGAATGTCTGAGCGGGAGTGTAGTTTGTGTGACATATGTGGATGACATGATTATTCTGTCCATGACTCCAAAGACAGTTAAATTGTCTGCAGAAATATATAATAAGATCAATAGTTTCAAGATTAATTTATCAAACACTAAAACTATGTCATTTGTGTGGTCTAAAGCAACATTTAGATGGGACACTGGTTTCTCTTTTATTGAGCATGCTACTAACATCCTATATTTAAGGGGGACTGTAGATCATAAATTAAAATGGAAAACACATATTTCTAAATTAGTCAGCAGATGCAAGGGTGTCGCAAACACTATCAAGGGCTGCTCTAATGTGTACTCCGGTGCGCCATTATGTCCTATCATTATAGCAGCAAATTAGAAAATAACTCTCTTATTGCTATATAGCTCATTAGTTTTTCCCACAAAAACAATAGTTCATCCTTAGATGTTCAGCTCCGCAACACAGGCTTCAAAATGAATGGGGTCTAATTTTTTTAATTTAATAGAACATTAGTCGGTACCTCTACTTTATCTGTGGTTGTGCAGGGACCAAAGAGAATTCTCTGAAAAGCCTTATCCACAAAGAGAATAGTCATCAATTGTTTAATCAGATCCTTACTTGGACATTCCCTTCAGAACTATCTTCACCAGTGACAGAGTTGGGAACTCAGGAAACTGTGATGATTTAGGATTCTTTGTAAGAGCAGTGACAAAATGCAGCCGCTTTGTTTTCCTTTTTGAAAGCACATTAAAGTAATTGGCTTCTCTACAAGGAATTTATAGTTCTAAATTCGCAGTACAATTGGCTCCATTTAAAAGGAAAATACAAAAACTGCAGTTTTCTTCAAGTGATTATTAAAAATAAAATGTACCTATGAAGATGTGTTCTAGGATTAATCAAATAGGCAGAAATATTCCAATGTTTCTGAATTCAAAGAAGAGGCTGATAATGGAGAACAGCATTGCAAATACATTTTCTCTATGGACCAAAAGCCCACCCTACATGCGCATTTTGCTTATCCGGGTGCATTTATTACCCTTAAAATGTCCAGCAAATGTCTGTCAAAGGACTATCGCTGCTGAAACAAGAATGGAGAAGAAGCACTTCGATAGCTCACTGCATTTCAAAATCATTTGCAACAGAATTGTTAATGATGACTCAGCGGCCTCCTGCACTCATATTTGCACACAGTAGTGATTCATATTGATTTACCAGACAAAAAGCATGTGAGCTTTCTGAAAAGGAACCACTCCCAGGCCGAAGGTGAGGAAGCTGCTCAATCCTGAGTCTGGAGGAGTGGTGTGGTATGCTTCCAGGTAGAGTGTTGTTTGAAGCATGTCACAAACAAATGTTTTCAGTCAATTCTTTAAAAATTATCTTTACTAAGTGTGAAGCTTTTTTTATAGTCTGCCCTCTTCTCGGCTTTCCTTTAAGTGTTGTAATGTCTGTTACCACTAAATATTGTCAATGTCAGACTTTATCTTGTGATGAGCTGTGGAAGAGGAAAAAATCCCTCTCGACTGCACAGATCTCTATCAGAAGTACTCCGAGTTCAGGTGTGGCGCCTACCTCAATTTACAAGAAATACCTTGCCTCTTGCCCTAGAAGGACGAGAGGCAATAAATCAACCTTCTCAAACTGAAAGTGCTTTTTTTGTCTATTATAATCCTGCCTGTCTGTTCCCAAAAGGAAAGCGGTTTCCATCTGCAGGGACAGCTAAACCGCCGTATTTAACGTAATGCCGCCATATTGATGCCGCAATGGTTTTGTCTCGCGGGAGTAGAAAAGGAAGACAGACTGTTCAGATTACACCTTTCCCCTTTTTAATGGGAATGCGAGCTCTGTGGTCTCCCAAGTGACATTAAACACCTTGGAACTTCCCCAGTAAAAATATGAAATGTGTTCAGTTTGCCTCCTAGACGGCCACAGTTAACTAGAGGACAACCAGTTTGCGATGCACTTGGTGTGAAGTTCCTGTATTCCTCTTCTGCTTTGCAATGATTCAAAGTTCTTTAGAAATGTGGTCTCAGAATGAAGAGCTAAAGTTATTCTATCCGAGAACTGATGACCAAACCTGGCAAAGGGACACGACCTCTTCTCACGAGGGAGATTTTGTAATCCTTGTATACTGGCTTTGCTTACTATCTTGGTTTATGAGGAAATAGCCACTGCTGACTAGAACCTTTCACAATCCCACAGAAATGTTTCATCTTCCTGCCACAACCATTTCCATCTTATTACAATATATGAACATCTGGCTAAAATTATGTAATTGAGCACCGACTTGTACAGTTGGGCGCTGATTTAAACATTTGACAAGCTCATGAACTTCACTCGTCGATTGCCAGAGAGAGACACGCATGATGATTTTTGTACTAAGCCACTCAAACAAAACGCCAAGCATTTCTCCATCTAATGAAACAGTGAAACATGTTTTGATGAGATTGTGTTTGAGTTCTTCTTCTTTTGAAAATAAAATTTCGTTGTTGCAAACTTCACTTTAATTAACATTGGAAGTGTGCATAAAAAGCCATTTAAACCTCTTATAATCCGTGAAGAGAAAGGCCTACTTGTAATGCCTTGCTCCAGGTGGTTACTGTCTCTGAAAAGTAAGATCAGTGGTCTCAAAGCCCTTCAGCCTCTGACCCTTGCAGGGTATTTCAAGCAAGAGAGCTGCTACCCCAGTCATGATATCAGTCATTTGTTCGGAAAGGGAGAACGATACGCGAATGGCGATTATCGCGTATATCACTTATTGGAGTAATGCCCCAGCAACAAGCATTCAAGGTGTTGACAGCAAAAGGTATAATATTCTGCATCAATTACTGTTCTAAAATCCAGAATCTTTTCATGCTAGACGGCATCATGTCCATTCTACAAGATGTAAGCATTGGTGGCTTTCCAGAAGAAAGGTGGACGAGTCTGCTCTGGCCAGCTCCCAAGGAATGAAAAGACCAATAGGCACATGTACGTTGCATGTTGTGCTCCACCAGCTTTCTGGTATTCATCTTCCAGCTTGGCGCCCGCTGGTCAAGATGACATTGTGTTGCTATGTGAGGTTGTGTAGATGTAACAGGCGTCTTTCCCACCACAGCCTGATGATAGTTTACATGATGCATAGATGGCTTATGTGATTGTCTAAAACATGCTGCTGTGTGTCAAATAACTTACTTTCGGGTATAATGCCTCCAACTTGCTTTAAGGTTTTGCAAACATTCAATAATGTATGTAACCCTTATACATGATTCCGACAAAATGTATCTTCAAGCATTAGAACACCAGTTACCTTTCATCCCATAGTTTCCAGCTATGAGGCTCATGCATATATGGATTTAATTCTATTTATTTGGGGGGTTGGTAAAACACTTACAAGCCGCCTCGTGGCTTCTTCAGTGCACAGGTACTTCAGGACCAGAAAAGGAAACATGCAAATGCATTTTAATTTTTAACTGACGGGTGGTAAGAGTGGAAGCAACATTGGGGAGGGGAGGTAGTGAAAGGCAAAGCAACATGGAGGAGGATGGAGGAGCGGACCAACATGGGGAAGGGTGGGGGAACGGAAAAACAACTCTGGGGGTGGGGGGAACACTAAAGAAACATGGGAGGGGATGCAAACGTAACACGGAAAGGATTGGAAGGAACGCGAGAACAACAGGGGAGGAGGGCGGGAGCAAAAGCAACACGTGCTGGGGAAAGCAACACGGAGGGCGCAGGTGGCGGAAGCAGTGAGGAGACACACAGACGAGCACAAGGGGGAGGAAGACAGCGAGAAGCACTGGCAACAGAGAGTAGCACTGAGTGCAGGAGGAGATAGGTACATGAGGGCTATAGCTTGAAAACACACACTCTAATGGAATTCTTCACACACAAGAGAAAAGTAGTGCTTAACAAGCAAGCAGTAGAAGCAGCGACTCCAGCCAATCAACGAGACTGGAAAGAGGCAATGTTCCATGGAAGGAAAAAGCACAAGATTGACAGGGAGGTAAACAAAGAAGGAGCAGGCTAATGAGAGTGACAAGGAGAGCCAGCCTATGTCAAGCAATGGACAGACTCCAAGCCCTTATATGTTCTTGGTAAGTCACAATATGCCTCACAACATGGGCATGGACTGCCTAGGAGGCTCGACCTAAAAACACAACGCACAAAACAATGTAAATATAAATCTATAATTTCATAAAAAAGTTCATATAACCAGATAAAAATGAAGGTTTTCGTGGAACAGTTGGAGGCAGAGCTTCATGCTCTGGAAAGAAAGGACGGGCCCACTCCGGACCAGGAACGAGATAGGTTGCATAAAGAGCGCCTCTTAAGTAAAGAAATCCGGGATGTCCTGACGGAACAGGTGCGGTCGCATGCACTGGCCACCCAGCGGAGGGTGTATGACCTTGGGGACAAGGCAAATAAAATGATCGCCTGGCTGGAGAGGAGAGACCGAGACCGCAGCTGGGTGCCGCAGACAGTGTGACCTGATGGGTCGGTGAGCACCACAAGCGTGGCAATTGCTGAAGACTTTGCGGTGTATTATGAGGAGGTCTATCGGTCGCACACGCTGAGGAACGAACAGGAGTGTCGCGATTTTCTGGCCCCCCTGCGGCTCCCTATATTAGAGCCTACGGACAGGGATGTATTGGAAGAAGATATCACGGTCAAGGAAGTGGAGGAGGCCATGGGGGACCTGCAGACAGGGAAAGCCCCCGGGCCCAACGGGTTCCCAGCGAAAGCATTTGGCTGTGTGACTAGCCGCACGGCGCCCCATATGTGTAACATGTTCCTCGAGGCGCGTGAGACTGGGCAGCTCCAGAGATACCTACGATTGGCCACGATCGTTGTGATCCATAAAACAGGGAAACCACAGGTGGACTGCAGCTTGTACCAGCCTATCTCCCTCCTTAACTATGAGACAAAGGTCCTAGGGAAGATCCTGGCTACACGCATTGGTGCAGTGATCCAATCGCTGGTCCACCCGGACCAGTCGGGCTTTATGCCCCACAGGAGCACGAGACTCAATCTGCGTCACCTGTTTGGGGTTCTGCAGATGGTGACTGCCCGCCGGGAGGTGTCAGCATCGCTGCTCTCGCTCGATGCCCATATGGCCTTTGATAATATCGAATGGCGCTACATCTATGCAGTCTTGGAGAAGATGGGCTTCAGGGACAACTTCTGCTCCTGGGGGAAGCTACTGTACACAGGGCCTCTTGCAAGGGTCCGGGTCAATGGGGCGATGTCGCGGGAATTTTGATTGGGACGCGGCACGAGACAGGGGTGCCCCCTGTCCCCGACCCACTTTGCCCTGGCATTGGAGCCGCTGACGCATTGGGTGAGGACGGACCATGGGGTGTGGGGCGTAGATATGGGGGGTGGATGGGAGGAGCGCATATCGCTTTATGCCGACGACATATTGCTATACACCCAGCGACCGTCGGAGTCCATACATCGGCTGATGTTTATGTTGCGCAAGTTCGGAGAGTACTCCGGGTACCGCATCAACTGGAGCAAATCCCTGGGCTATATTCTGGCGGGACCCCAGCCGCCCATGGTGCTCGGCTGCAAAGGCCTAGTTTGGTGCACAACGTTTCGTTATCTAGGGATATGGATCACACAGTCTGACACCGAGTTTTTCCAGCTCAATGTGCAGGCACAATTAGACCGCCTGCACAGTGATGTGCAGCACTGGCGAACCCTCCCGGTCTCCCTCATGGGCAGGGCCGTCTTGTTTAAAATGATGGCCCTGCCCCGTCTGCTATATGTGCTGCAGAGCTCGCCTTTCCCGATCCCGGAGCAAGTCTTTAAGATGGTAGAGGCGAAGCAGCGCTCCTTACTATGGAGCGGGGAATGTCTGAGGATTGCTCTTCGGAAATTGCAACGAGGTCCCTACGAGGGAGGACTGGCAGTCCCTTCCATCCGTCTATACTATTGGGCGATGCAGTTGATCAATATCAACGGATGGGTGTTCACCCCACAGGAGGAACCTGCATATCGGGTGGATCGTATGGCCCTAGGAGCAGACTCTTACTTAGCGGCTCTCTACTCTAAGCCACGGCGCGGCCAGTCCTTGCCTCCCCAAACTGTGGTAGTGGTGGAGATATGGAAGTGGGCAACTAAACAGTTTGGATGGGAGAAGAGGCTTACGGCCCAAACGCCCTTATGGAAAGGAGACTTCCTTAGGGAAGTGGTGAGACTCCGAGACCTGCGCCAGTGGAGCCTGATAGGTATCGATATGCTGGGGGACGTCTAGAGGAGGGGGCAAGTGGTGGAGTTCGCAACTCTTTAGTAGGAATTCCAAATGGGTGATGGCGAATTCCTACACTATCAACAATTGAAACATGCCCTGTACACGCATCTGACGCAGGGGGTACAACTGCCCGACTATGCCCCACTTGAGGACAGGCTACTGTTAGACCCCATGATTGATAAGGCCATTTCGCTAACCTACAAGAAGCTTATTAACAATACTCCTGACACACTGGGTCCACTGAGGGAAAAGGGGGAATCCGACCTGGGTTTGTTAGAGGACGATGACTGGAATGAGGCCCTACAATGTCCTAGGGAAGTGGCGATTCGAGATAGATTCAGATTGGTGCAGCTACGCATCCTCCACAGGTCCTACACCCCTCGAACGGTACAATTTAAGATGGGATACACAACATCACACTTCTGTTTGAGAGGCTGTGGGGAAGAGGGCACATTTTTCCACATCCTCTCAGACTGCCCTTCGCATCCGTGCATATTGGGTCGGGCTGAAAGACATAATGGAGGAGGCGGTGGGGGCGGAGGTGCCGCTGGAGGCTAGATGGCACGTTTTGGGGGTCACAGGTGACGTTACGTGGCCCAAAGGAGATAAGAAATGGTTAGCCTTTGCAAGCATGGTGGCCAAGAGAAACATCGCCAGACTCTGGGGGAGTGACTTGATACCGACAATTGAGGACTGGGAACGAGACATAGACTGGTGCCAGAGGGCAGAGAAAGTCATCTACAATAGCCGAGGATGCCCCAAAAAATGGGAAAGGATTTGGCAGGCGTGGAGGAGGTACAGAGGGGAAGGGCTGGAGACCCCCCACTGGGCTCCACATACTGCCCATCTTTGACACCCTCACTTCCTGGGAGGCCATGAGCCTTGGCTGGTGATAGATTCTGATCACTCCATAGGGGGGATGTGGGGGGGGAGGGTGGGCGGGGGGAGGGCGCTGGCCAGGGAGGGAGGACTAGGCGGGGGGGGGATGGGCTACTGGACCCACCTACAATTGACGGGGGCAGGCCATGGGGGTAGACTGTTGATATGTTCGCTGATGTCTGGTTTATGCTAATCATTTACTGTGTAAGTATCACTGCCTCTTCGCTGCTACCGGATGTGTCTTTTTGATAGAGCTGTTCTGTTTCAATAAAAAGAATTAAAAAAATGAAGGTTTTCCAATGACACTGCTAAAAACAGGGGTTGGAGCTTTTTATTAAGTAGAATCAAAAAAGACATATACAAGCAAGTTTATAAATTGAAATAGCAAACCTCCAATGATCAATTACCGAATAAGTCAATTTAATACGTTAAAAGTATTATTTTCCCATGGGGTGAAAAAAGAAGGAAATTCCCAAAAGTCATTTCATCCTATTCTTAATCAATGACTGCAGTGAATAAAAAAAAGGCAAACATGTTGATACATAACCACCTTAATATTAAATCTAACCTCTGTCATCTTCGCCTGCAACTTTAAAAATGAGGAATGTCTAGGGATTTCCAGCACTGTAATATAGGTGCACATGCAACAGACACAGAGACAAATATAAATCTTCTGTTGGCACTGGATAATTCATTATGATGTTTTAATGTAGCCAAACAGAATGGGAAGTGAATCAGGGTAGATATCCCTGTCTAGCCTCAAATGTAAGAGCTGAAACAACGGCCTCCATAAAGAATGAAAGGGAGGACAAGTACCTATTACATGAAGCCAATCTCCCAACCTGTTGCTCAGACATCTAAAGCAATGATTGGGAGAGGAAAGAAAAAAGCTTATTGATTACTTTGGGTGTAATACAGCAACCACATTGAGAAGAACTCCATTCTTCTCAATTTAGCTACTCTGAACAGCTTGTAACTAACTTGAGCAATTTTGATCCACTGATTCATTGCAATTTAACAGACAGTTTATTTCTCAACTTTGAAGAATGTAGAGATTACCTGTGAGTTTTGATATAGGATTCTGTATCAGCGCCCTACACCTCTAAGGTTGTGCTTTAATAACATCATCTGAATAGGGTTTGCCTTGTCATCTTCTAATTTTAAGGAACCAAAATCAGAACCCTATACTATTATAACAGACAGGTAACTACACAGTTACAGTTACCTATTCAGGGGTAACCTGTGTTCCACAGAATCTGGGTGCATTATACTGGACAGATAGCAACAGTTCTGTCAGACCAATTTCTAAAACGCACTCAATATCTCAGGTACTCCATATGCAACAGAAAGTGAGACAGCACAGTGCTCGTGTATTGTGGCAGTAGTGACAGAAAATAAAGCAATTAAAAATATATCTGTGTCAATGCATAGCTGAATATTGGATTATTTCACTTGGGGCAATCATAAGCTAGTACATGTGTCCTTATGACATGCACAACTAGTGTATTTATTCCATCCAGTACAAGTGTGTATGTATCTATATATATATATATATATATATATATATATATATATATATATATATATATATATATATATATATATATATATATATATATATATATATATATATAGCGTCAACGTTTCAACCCGATATTTATTTTTAAGGCTGCTCTTTATCAGGACAGGCGATAGGGATACACCTTCCAATATGTGGAGTGCATGCCACTGCATACAGTCAAAGGAAGCGTGATAAATTTCTTCACTGAATCTATGTCATTCCAGGGTCTAAGATCCCTAAAGGTATACAGCGCTTGCTCGTCTTGGATATGATCATAAGATGCAACTGTTGCCATGTCTTCCAAAAACAAATGAGCTTAATGTCCGATTAAAACCAATATAGTAAAAAAAAAAGATTTTATGATCTTTTTGTTAATTTTGATATGTAAAAACATAACACGTATGACCACAAAAGAAAAAAATCAGACTAATTTGTACTGAATATCAGATAGATTATTACATGTGCACCAATCACATTGACAAACAGTACTTGAGCTCAGTCTAGTATTTCAAACGGGTAAACAAACTCTGCCAACATTGCTTAGCGGATCACAAATGGCACAGGGCATCTTCCAGCACTGGGGAGAATCCTACTTGATCTTTCTACCACCGCAGAGAATGTGCTGCCTCCAAGCTTCTGCATGTCAGAGTTCCCACTCGGAGAAACCTTTTACTTAGATTGCCGCCCATGCCTTCCTGCCTCTGCCTTTGCTGCCCAGAGTTCCAAAGAGGATCTGGAACGACTGGTTCCAAGTCAACCTAGTAGCTCTGGAGTGAGTGAGGAGAATGTGGTATCCTGAACTTCTGGCCCGGAACATCTGTCTTCTGATCTAGATGCTTATTTGGGAGCACCTGCTATCTCAGCAGCAGAGCAGGGTCCGGCACCCGAGCCTGCAAATCTTACACCTCTGTGCATGGAAATTGGACTACAACAGTTGAATGTATTTGAGCTTCCTCCCTAAGTAGTAGATCTTAGTAGCCAGGCATCCCCCACTAACACAATTTATGCAGGCGACAGTTGAATGCATTTCAGATTCCTCCAGATGTAGAAGAAGTCATCTTAATAGCTAGGCATCCCCCCAATAACACAATTTATGTGTGACGCTGGGAGATGTTTGTTGTCAGATGTTCATCCTAAAATATTCAGCATGTACAGGCACACTTGTCTGATATATTGCTTTGTCTCTCCCTAGCCCAGCAAGGCCTTGCTGTGGTATTAGCTAAGTTTATCTTGTGGCTCTTTTGGCCTTCCTACCTTTATCTGATCCGCCATCTTTGATTAAATCACCTGTTGTGATGCGTTTTTGAAAGGGATGAGGCAATTTGTCCCATCACACTTTATGATACCTTACTGGAACCTTAGTTTGGTTCTCACTTTCCTTGCATGTGCCCAGTTTCAACCAATTCACAGCTGCTCTTTGCGCTTACTTATGCTGAAGACAACATTCATCACAACGCATTGAGTGAATGAATTACAGGCACTCTCCATCCAGCAGTTGTACAGCACCTTTTTCCCGCACAAGTCCTTGGGTCAAAAGTGGTGGTACTCCTGAAGGTTATCACACCTTTCTACATAGGGCAGTCTATCAACCTGCCAGCATTATTCACCACCTCTCATCCATCTAAAGAGAAAAAAAGACTTCTTTGTCTTGACCGAAAGAGAGCCCGAGCGTTTGTATCGATCGTACAAAAGATCATCGGGTGGAGATCAGCTCCTTGTAGGGTTCTCAGGGACTATAAAGGGGAAAGCTGTACAGAAGAGAACGATTTGGCTGCTACCACCGCACTAGCATGCAGTGTGCCAATCTTGGACATCTGCAAGACTGCTAAGTGGGCGACACTCAACACGTTCACAATGCACTAAGGTTTGGACATCCAGGTCTAGCAGAAGGGATGTTTTGCCAGTGCTGTCCTGCAGAATTTCCTGATCTGAGTCATTCCACATACCCACCACCTAGTTGTACTATTTTGGTATCTATTAACAAGGTGAGGAATCTGCGCTTAGAAGTATCCATCAGAAGAAAAAATGACTTACCTTTGACTAACTCTTTTTCTGGTGGATACTCTATCTAACTGCAGATTTGTCAATGACCCACCCTCCTCCCTATTCTGCGGAATGCACTTCTTTAGTTATATTTAATAAGATTCCAGTCTAGGGATCTGCACACTGGCACATTTTGATTTCTAAGGACTTAGTGGTCTATTACTATAGCGGGCGGATCGCCACCCCCGTATGGGAGTGGCGATCCGCCCGCCAGTCCTCCCCGCCCGCCTACCATTTCCCCCGACATATTACGATGGCTGGGGGACCCCGGCGGACGAAAAAGACCATTCGCCGGTTTTCTGCCCATCGATGAGTCGACCGGGCGGAAAAGGGGTAAAATATGGTGGCGGTGTCTGCAAGATACCACTATCCATATTATAATGCAGACGGGGATTTGCCTTTCCATGATGGCCCCTAGGGTGTTGGGGGGGTGCACATGGGGGGTACCTATGGTACTCCCCTGCATTTGTATGCACAACGTGGCAGGCACTGCGCAGTGCTTGTCACGTTGTGCATGCAAATGCACAACATACCTTTTTTACATTGTAGCGGTGCTGCTGAAAGCACCCCCCGCCGCAATGTAGAAAAAGGCCACTTAGGCGGGCGCATCCTAAGCTGATCACGTGACCGCTGCACATATGGTGGGTGGTCCCTTTTGCCGTTACGTAATAGACCCCAAAGTATCCAAATGCGCCCACAGCGATCAGAAAGATGTGCCTATGTGGTGGCTCAGTAGGGGCCATGTTGTCCCTTCCAGGGCGAGACAGAGCCAGCACTGAGTTGCACAATGCCACCAAGTGAAGCATGAGAGAATTGCTGAGGAAATTGTCTGGATCCAGTGTGGCGCATGGGTGAGGAATCTATGGTTAAATAGAGTATCCACCAGAAAGAGCTTTACCATATGTAATTAACTTTTTCATCATCTGCCACGATAAACATGCCATAAAGAGGCAACATAGCACTAGATACAACTAAACCTAACACTGTAGCCAAATCGAACATATGATGATCCCTAATCATTGTAAGGCTTATGTAATCACATTTGTTTTGAATGCCTGTCACGTTTTTTTAACTTAAATGTTGCTGTTATATAAAAAATCTTTAGCTGCGGGAACTGGAGAAAAGTTCTGAAATCTGCCTTTTTGAAAATATTTCAACTTAGAATGCTGGAATAGAGATGCCTGGGCCCCAACAGCTTTAAAGGAGTCCAGCATATAATCCTGAGTTTTTTCCTCTGTCGAGCAAAGTGATAGTCACATCGGAATAGACCTGAAATGTAAAATGTTGAGATGCCCTGAAGCATTTTTGTTCGATGGCCTTGGACAGAATTTGCTCCTCTATATGGTAGCCAGCAAACTTTTCTAGAATGGTGGCAGGAAATCTGGCCTGTGCGTTATTAGCATGGCTTGGAGCTTGATTGGCCCTCATTATTTAAATATATCGGTGGGAAAAGCTGGGCAAAGTATGACTTTTAATTAGACTTTCTACCAGTGGGGTCATGCCCCATCTCTGTTTTTTAGAAAACCTAGAATTCGTAGATTTGATCCGTGAGAATGATCTTCTTGTTTATTTTTCTAGTTGAGTGGCTTGCTTTTCATTGTTGATGGAGCGTCTCTGTAGTAAATTCTATATTATCTTTGATGTGATCTGATGATCTTTCAGATAATGTGAAAGAATGTGCCTTCCTGACCACAATGCCTGCGGCACAGCACATTGGACCATCTACCCACTTTTACCATTTTATTGCAAGATAGGTAAGCTCTGTGGAGTATTCTGAGCTGCACCAATCTAAAGCATGTTTTAATAGCCACCTTTTTGGGTGATGCCAGGGCCTCCGGCCAGTCATCCTCATGCATGCGCACGAGGTCCACCTCCCATCGGATCTGAAGGTGCAGAAGTGTATCAGGGGAATTGGTGATTCGTTTTCGATCTGTGAGAGAGATCGCTATGCAGGTCATATGTTCTTCCAATAGCCTATTTTCTAATGGGGACGACTCTGGGAGGACCTCTTCCCGGGGAATCACCGCCCAGCGAGCATGGCGAAATTGCAGGTAACAGAATGTCTCGTGGCTACTAAACTGTAGTCTCTCTGTAGGTCAGAAAATGGGACCATCCCCCCACTTTGAAGCACTATAGGAATTCAAATTATGACAAAAAGGCAAATTACTCTGAGTTTCCTCAAGAGGACGTTCACTCTCAACAGTTCCCTGGTTGTTTCTTGTTAACCGTATGCACGCTAGAGGGTTTTCCCGCTGCGCGCTGAATTTTGAAAATCGCGGCTTTTGTGACAAAGCCAGCTCGTCATCCGCGTAGCGCAGGTAACGCCCATGATGAGCTGGCTTTGTCATCCGCGTCGAAGGGGTTAATACTTGAAGTACTTGAAAGCATTGGAATGGTTTACTTAGTTATCATTGTTGGTCTCCACACACTTCTTGGATGAATCTCCGTTTTGAACATACAAATACTTCTGAAAGAGAATGTCCAAAAGAATGACTGCAGAAGAGGCGTGACCTCTTCACCGTGAGCCTTGTCCTAGCACGAGTGGTCTGATCTTTGACTCAAGACTAATGCAGGTCAGAAGTGACATTACATAGGGTGGCACCAGAAGGGGAAATTCTGGGGAGAGAAATCAGGCCACGGACGTGGTTAATGTTCTCCTTTTTGATACACTCTGTAGCTGCCACCCTATCCACACTCTAACAACTCTCCTGAGGTCCAACAAAGATGGGGCAACTTTTGAGTCCAGAGTGGAGGTCTGCTTGGCTGCACCATGGTGCTCAATTGAAATTCCTTGCTGGTAGCTTCTGACTAGGTAGGACAGTCTATTTTAGCTTTTAGTGGCCTCAAGCTGGAACAGGGGCTTAGCTGACTGACTCTTGGAGTCACTACTTCGATCTGGGGCTCGGGAGAAACTTTTCCACGAGCCAGGCACCATAGGCAAGTCCTCTCTTTACTAGTCCAGGGATCAGCAGGTGCAGCCCAGCAGTTGGTGGAGCCTCTCTTGCCAGATCCAGGGGTCAGCAGGGCAGTCATTCTTCATTCCCTTCTCCAATCCCGATGTGATCTGAGGCTCAGGGTGCCTGGGGAACTAAATGTATGTCCAGAAAGGGCCCTCTGGGATGATTCGGTCACTATCCAATGAGCTAATAGTATCCCTTCACCTTGTGACGACTTCCGGCTATGTGTGGCATCTAGCAATCCCAGAGTGCACTATTCAGCCCACGCTCAAGATGTATGATCATTTCCTTGGTCATGAGTAGTTTGGTAGCCCACCCTAGGGGTATGGTTAACAGTGGGCTACACTCAAACAGAAAAAAACGGTTTGCATCTGGTTTCTCCCTATGTTCATACCACCAGCCCGTCTACCTGATAAAAGGGGCTCCCTTCATGAGTGTGCCTGCCATTTGCCCATCAAGGCGGCTTCTCCATTGAAGTTCACCTTTTGGGCCAAGCACCTGTGTGGCTTCCCGCAAGGAAGAGGTAACACTCCCTCTATGGCAGGCCTCTATTGCTCCTGACCCTGGGAGTTGCTCACACCACTCCCTTGTCTGGATGCCAGCAACTGTGAAAGGCCACCTGATCAACTGGGCAACAGAGTGGCAACTTTCTAAAAGTTGCCTTTTCCTAAAAGCGACATTAAATGTGACTCGGGCATCAAGTTGGGTTTAACGCTATGACTAATTTGATACATTGAAGTACCCATTTTAGTACTCCCATTCAGAAGTTAGCAGGTCTGAGATGTCAGCCTGTAACTCTGTAATAGCCAGTGGGGCCACCAGCTTTTCCACAGTAAAAATGACAGTTTTGGAAGTGTTACTTTTGGGACATATTAATATACATATCCCACTTAATAATATACTGCTCCCTTTCTTTAGGGGAAACATATATATTGTGAAGGAAAGTGGGTCTTTGTCATCGGTTTAAATGGCAAAGTCAACCTAGCCGTTTAAAACCGCCCTTCCAGGCTACAGTGGGAGGTTGGGGGGCCATTTTGTACTTTGTCAAACACAGTGCTGACGTCCTGGGTAGAAACTCTAACTTACATGCCCTATTCCCTTGGTACCATATACTAGGGACTTGTAAGTAAGTCAGCTCATGCCAATTGGGGGTAGCCAGATTAACATACATTTTTTATGCGCTTAGAACACTGGCACAGAAGTCTGGTTAGCAGGCCTCAATGCACTCTCTGGGAGTGAGCATGCATAAAGAGGCATTTCCTTATAGTTTCCTTGTACGAATAACAGACATTCAAAAGCCTTCTGAGTAGCAAGTACTTACCTAGGTTCTGAGTTTTCCTAGCCCCATGGTATAGTCGTTAATTGTCATCTACTCTTCTCTTCCCACATAGCTCGCCAGTCTAATTGAAATTGGACATGGAAAATGTTGCTTCTCCGTAGTCCTTCCTAAAACTACTTTTAAATCCATATATGAATTTTAAATGCTAGGAGAAGATTTTTACCAAATCTGACGTTACTTATATTGTGGATACAGCTAACTGATGTGGTGGGATGGGTATCAGTGGGATATTGGGGGGGGGGTTAGAGTGAATTAGTATTAGATGTGAGGAATTACTAAGGGAATGTAATTCCAAATCAGAGTTACTAGATAAATCAGTATTTTCCCCTCGAGTTTCACCAGGGGTTAATCAGCAGGTGAAAATAAATTATAATGTACCAACCGAATTCCTAGTGGAGATGGCGGAGCTATGTTTAAAATACATTTGTTTTTAATTTAACGAGGAACAATTTCTACAAACAAAGGGGACCGCAATGGGATGCCCCTTCGTACCAGAAATGGCGGTGATGTTTATGGCCTTGTATGAAGAAAGGTGGGCATATAACAACAACCCATTCGATGAACACATAAAGATATGGCTTTGCTACATAGATGACGTGTTTTTGCTACAGAAGGGTGCATCAGAAATGTTGCAAAAATACCAAAATTGGTTAAATCAAAGGAACGCGGATATCCAGTTATTGCTAAATTCAAGCAAGGAGCAGATCAACTTTCTAGACCTCCTTGTCAAGCATGAAGATGGAACCATATATACTACTCTATATACAAAGCAAACTGACAGAAACACGTTCCTGCATTTCTGGAGCTTCCATCAAAGACACGTACGGCAAAATCTACCATACAGCCAGTTCTTAAGAATTAGGCGAAATTGAACTAAAAAGGAAGACTATTTTTTCAATGCCAATACCCTCCTAGAGAAACTGGTCGAAAGAAACTACCCAAGAAAATTGGTGAAGCAATCAATAAAACAGGCTTGGTACACCCATAAGGAGACCCCATTGATACCAAAAGAAGCAAAAAAAGATATGCCACTGGTCTGCGTCACAACCTTCTCAGGTATCACCAACGAAGTCAAAAAAATTGTCAAAAAGAACAGGCAGACAGTAAGAGGTCTAGAAGAATTCAAAGAAAAAACAGTATTCACCCTAAAAAGGAATCAAAATACCAAAGTTAAACTGGTACATGCAAACACCAAAACAAACAGTCTACAAGTATCGATACAAACTATGTTAGCTTTACCTCCCCTTAAAGGCCACGGACAGTGCGGAACTTGTAAGTCATGCGCAAGTACCATCGAAGACCAAAATTAGACTATGGAAGCAAGAGCATCCTGCAAGAGGAATTCACAAACTGCAACACAACTAATGTAATATACTGCGTTGTGTGTACGTGCAATCTGGTGTACTTTGGAAAAACTACACAAACCATAAAAAAGAGGATCACCCAGCACAGATCACAAATAAAGTGTAAAGTACCAAATGCTCCTATGGTCCACCACTGTGTGGAAAAGGGACATGGCCCACAAGACATGAAACGGACAGTTCTTAAACATGTCACTAGCCGGAACTCTAACACCCTCCTCTCCAGGTTTGAAGACAAAATTATACTGCGTTTGGGCCTACCGAAAACGGCTTTAATGAAATGAGTGAGATTATGCATTGCATATAAACACCTTCAGTGACTTCCACTTAATATAATATTCCACAACAGGAGCAACATTATCATTAACAACCCCCCAAAAAATAGGAAAATAGAATTTCCTCTCCCAATGCCAACCTAGAGATTCAATCATGGATTAAGGCTATCACAGCCTTAAATTGTCCACCGACCATTGTGAACTCGGCTAAATCCCTGGGAATTACCCTTGACACCAACCTTAACATGCGGGACCACATAAACTCGATGGCCAAAACAGCCAGATTCCACCTGAGCTACCATAGGAAATGTAAACCCTTGCTTGATGCTCCCGACCTAAAAATGGCAGTCCAAGCTGTTGTCATCTCTAGACTGGAATACGGCTGCTCAACCCTCTCGGGTTTACCCGAGATCTCCCTGACACCTCTTAAAGCCTGCCTCAATGCGGCCCCAGCCTACTTACCGGCACAAGGAAATACGATCATATTTCACCACACCTGAAATCTCTCAACTGGCTTCCCCTGGAGGCAAGAATACAGCTCAAACTAGCATGTATCACACACAAAGCTTTACACTCTAACTCCCCGGCATACCTGACGCAGAAACTTGTGATCTCCGGAAGAACCTGAAACTACCTATCTGCAAGAGACTTCTTGCACCAATCCGCACACTTGGTCTTGGTTAATACCAGGCACAATTAGGGACCCAATTATTAAAGAGATCTCAAAACTGCACCCATGACCATGATATATGTCCTTGCATTAGTGCAGATTTACGACTTTCATGAGTTTACAGAAGATCAAGAAATCGTGTTCCTAAAAAACTATTTGTGAGCAGTATTTTAGCTTGAGCAAACATGTATTTGTAGATTTGCTCATTTGAAAATCTGTTGAGCGTTCGCAAGTTCACTTTCCCTCCGACCACTTTTTTCCCAACCCTGAAAGAAGTTTTGCATCTAGGATTGTCAGTGGTAAATTTCCAACCTTTTTCAGTATAAGCAAAGATTAGAGAAAGGCTGGTGAAAACCCTTACAACATGCAAGCTAGTAGGTTTGTACAGACTTAAAAGGGCATCCCAATCATGGAACTACTGCTTACCCCTACCTTCAGTATGTAGCTCTGTAGAAAAGTGGCAAAATAAGGGAATTGCTAGTTCTCATCCCCTACTATGGTTTGAGCCCTGTCATAATCAGAGAGGCGACATCAGAGCTCTTATATAATGAGATTGCTCCCCATAATTTTCTCTTATCTGGCGCGGATTTTGTTACAGGGCAAGCAGATTTATGAAGCAACTTGTCCCATGGACAAGTAGATATTTGATTAAATTCCACACCCCTGAAGGAACCTACAAATGTACACGCTATGCCATAAACTGCTTCACTGCTCACTCGGTCATCTCGCACAGCAAGGACAATCAAGATAATTTTGGAATTAGAACCAAGAAAACAGGTGAATGGTAACCAATTAATGTTGCTGTTGAGTGGCCACTGTTAGGAAAGTTAGAATTTCCCAGACTGTTTTCAGTAACATTGAAGAGCCAGAACAGTACCAAAACGCATTTGTGCTGGCTAAAAAAAAGTAAACAAAAACACCTGCAAGTATAAGTTTAGGAAGCCTGTTCCAATAAATTCCACAGAACTTTTGTAGGCACTTTGGCAGATCGATATCAAAACTTCAGAAAAATTTGTAACCATCTGACATAAAATATAGAGCTATTTATAGTCGTTTTAATTAAGAATCTATATTTTTATTCATACTAATTTTATACAAATCAATATTGAAAAAGGGTAAAAAAAATTATGATGTAAAAAAGAAAATATCTATTTGGGAAGGGTGTGCAAAAAGCATTAAATGTTTTACTTGATTCCAGCTGCGGTGAGCAAGTGTTCATCTATCTATTAATTTATTGCACGTAGAGATCAATTTGAGAATGTATTTATTAATAAGCTGAGATGCTTACCAGGCTTTAGCCATCAGTCTGTATTTAATGCAACCTTATATATGTAAATCCCAAGGCAGGGTTTAGGCCCATTAAGCTCAAGACATTTTTGAATGTAGAATTTCAATGCAAATGTAAATATAATGGAATCCATTAAGATCACAAAAAGGCAATCCCAGCCGTTTTAGCCAAAACCTATAAGCAGCATTTTGAAAATACATGCTATCTTACCTGATCTTAAAAATCTCCCATGGGTAGAAAGACAGCTTTAGATGTTATAAAGGCTGCCAATATGTCCAGAGCCACTGATTTGTCTACAACCTATTCACCAGAGTATTTTACATCCAGACTCATGCAAACTGATTTGCTAGATGCTGGCCTGGTATATGCTGTCCACTAATGTAAGTGGGCACCTTGCACCAGCTCAGACAACCCTTATGGTGATTTAAGAGGTATTAGACAACCTTAGAAAGCTCTCTAAGTGGTAGCTGTAGAGGGCAGCCTTCAGGCTTAGTCCAGAAGGAGTGTAAAGCAGCTTGTTTTACCAGAATGCAATCTGTATAGATTATTTAAAATGAACCAAAAAAGGTAGTTCTAAACATATGTATTTATTATATAATAGTGTCTAACACATAGAAATATTTCCTACATGGAGATATGCAGAATTCACACAATACTTTGCATAGAAACACAGTAAAAAAGCACAGAATACTCAGTGGGGGGGGGGGGGGGGGGACCAAACAATATACTAAGAAAGTGGTATAAGAACCACGACTCGGGTCAAGACAATGTTGAGAGGATGTAGAAGTGCTGAGGACCCAAGGAACCACCCAAGGTGAGTGACTTGGAACCCCACTGAGAGCATGGTCAGTGTGGGAACACGACTGCGTGATCTGTACAAGTCTACGTGTAAGTCGTGGTTGGATTTTAAAAGATGAAGGGCCCTTCCCAGTGGACCCTGAAGAAACCCAGTGGAAGACGGAAGGTAGGAGACCCCCCCACCAGTGGATACCCCAGTACCCACGTTACGTACACCAGGGGAGACGGGTGTATGGGTGTGAATTGGTGTCAGAAACCGACGTGAAACCCAAAGGAGGACTCCAGGAAAGTGCAGCTGCTGAAGAAGAAAGTGTCTGGTGGAATCTGAAGGTAGATTCCAGATGAGAGGTACCTACAAGCAGAGTGGACAGAGTCTATGTCACTCAGGAGTTACCAAGAGACTTGGAAGTCGAATGCCCTCCGATGTTGGGTATTGCAGGAGAGATGACATTGATCTGGAATCTGCAGCTGTGAGAACCAGGCGACGCTGAGGAAGATGAAGAGCCATACACAAACTGTCCCATGTCGGATGTCGAGTGCTGAGGGGTCAGTGACCGGCGGGAGCACCAACAAGCCGTGGTAAAGATAACCCATGCAGAAGTCAAAGAAGGTGCAATGTCAGGACCAGCAAGGTCCAGGGAACTCACCACAAGCAGGGGAGTCAGGGCAGGCCCGAGCAATCAGGGGAGCCAAAAAGAAGCAAAGGTGACCCTCAAATGGACGCGCAGGCCATAGGCACTAGAGTTGCAAGAGTACCTCAAGCAGCTCACCAAAAGATGCAGGCCACGATGCAAACTATGCGGTGTGGCTGAAGATTCTGGTCACTGGTGGTGCTCGAGGTTGGGGCAACTTGGAGCCCGAAGATCTTCTTGCAAGTTGAAGCGGTCCACAGGGTTTCAGTTATTGCAGCCCCTGTGAGAAGTTGGCCCGATAGGCAACGTTCGCTATTCTAGCGACCGCTATGTATCGTTCCAACGACCCTTATGGTGTTTGGTTGAAAGTCAACCTATAGACCAGCTATCCTAGTAGCTTGGATACGAGCAGTCTAAGGCTAAAGACTCGAGAGGGCGTGTTAAGCCAGCTGTTTACCACACATGTACCCCTTGAACACCCAGTGAAAGGACACCACACAAGTGTTATGAAAATAAACAGTATATTTATTAAGAATCACAACAGCCCTGTACTCTTTATGAGGACAGGGTACTAAGCACAAACCAAATCTCTTTAGCAAAATACTTCAAGTGCACAATTAAAACAAGTGTCCGAGGACACGGAAAGATTAAGGTCTCGGGCGGACCCGATAAGGCAAGTCGGAAGCGAGGGACTCGGGACCCTAGAGTAAGGAGGCTATGCAGGCACCGAAATGCCGAGTTACCTAGCCACGAGGGCTGCGGCTGCACAAGTCTTACAGGCGTCGGGGTCTTCGCTGACGAGCCAGGAGCCGGAAGAAAAGGAGTTGCTGGCCGGCGACCAGTGCTGAATAGTTCGTAGAGATCCAAGCCTGGATCGGAGATTGAAGAAACCTGAAAGCAGAGGGGACCAAGTTCGTACTACTAGCCAGTAGTCAGAGGGTACCAGGAAGGCACCGGTTGGCCGTCACCTCGACCAGGTGAGTGGGCGACGCTAGGCTCTGCAGTCTCACGGACCAGGAGGCGTTGTCGGCGACCACGGTGGAGGTGCGAGCTGTCCCACGAAGGATGATGCTGTCGGCGTCGCTGGGCCCAGGATGGGGCAACAAGCCTTGGCAGTTCCCAGGGCCACGTGGTGGGCCTAAGATGGCGTCTTGAGTGGACCAGGAGGGTCCGGGGTGCTTCTCGCAAAGATGGAAGCAAGGGCCAGTCTGGAGCAACCAGACCAGCAGTGATGATTTTCGGATGTCGTCACAGAAGGGCACAAGCCAGCGGCTAGTGACCAGACAACGTGCTGAGCAGCGAGCAGAAGGGCCCCACGCAGATCGTGGAGATGCTGGGAGACTGCACTTCGGTGCTGGAGCGGCTCAGGGTCGGGGCTTCTCGGACCCCAGAGCACTCACCAGAGAGTTACCTCGATGGTCGTGCTGGCGTTAAGAGCGTGCAGGTTCTGATGATGGCCGGTCCCTCGAGGTCTCGTCGCACCCACAGATCACAGCTGAGCTGATGACGTGGGTAGAGGTCAGAGGTGCCAGGGAAGCCGGTTCTCGTCGAGCTGGGCCGTCGGATTCCTTGAGGAAGGACTTACAGCAAACCGCAGAGTTCTTAGTTGGTGCCCGCTGATGCAGGGTGACTACTCCTTAGTCACAAGGGAGAAATCTTGAGAAGAGTCTTGAATGTCCTTTCGTAGAAAGTAGTTCTTGAATCAAAGATGATCTAATTTGGAAGAGTCCCCGCTCCGGTCTTTATTCTAAAGAAAGGGGTGGGTACATGACTAGGTCCTGCCCTAAGGGTGGGACCAGGAAGGGGGTAGTTACACCCCTCTCCCCTGCCGGTCTTCCCCCAGGCCAGGGCCGTCGCCCCTGGAACTGGTTCCAACCGGCAGATGCGTAGTGAGCACCGGGGTGCCACTCCGCAGTCACCTTCTCGCCAAAGCCCTACCTACCCAGAATACACAAACCCTGTCTGGGACGGTGCGAACACCGCCCTCGACGGGAAACCCTTTGTCCAAGTGCTCCTCGCTGGAAGGACTCCCAGCAGCAGGAGGTCAGACTCGTGTCTGTGGTGGCAGCATCCATTTTGTGGAGCTGAGGCTTCAGTTAACTTTAACCGGGGTTCACGGTTACGTGCATGTCGTGTCCCTCTAGAAGGGTGGGATGCTAACCTCATCGCCAGAATTGGTGAGAGGGCAGCACCCCGATTCGTATGACACCTTACTCGACATGCCTGGATAACGCGACACCGGAGTTACCGTTATGGTACGCGTTATCATGGAACAGCCATTGGGTCTTGATTCCGCAAGCTGCAACCGGGCTCGGCTCGGGCCTGAACCTAGCTCACACGAGCCCACGCACTCTGCCTTCAGGATTGTTAAGGCCTGCCATAGGAGTGACTGATAGGAACTCGGGTGTCCATTGTATGGTTAGATATAGAGCTACTATACCTAAAGCGAAGGGTGGTTACACGGCTTCGCCCCAGCTGTCGTGCAGCCAGTTGTGTCAAATTTAGGAGGCCAGCCAGGGGTGGCATAATACATGCTTCAGCCCCTGGCGGCCCTGGGTACACCTATGCCCTGCGTTACGGGGTCTGATAAGGTGGCCCAGTACCAATTGGTAAATGCACCTAGGGCACATATCGTAATTTAGAAAGAGAACAGCCAGGCTGTGGGTCTGATTAGCAGGCCCACAGCCAGAGAAAGTCGTAAACCAGTGAAACAAAAGCAAAAAATCTGGGTGATCATAGGATTGCAGACCCTACTCTCCTACATGACCCCCCCCCAAACGTCGGAACAATAAGCTAACCTTGACCAGGTGAGTCTTCTTGTTCTAAGTGGAAATATCTGGAGAGCCCATCGGCATTGCCATGATCAGTACCAGGTCTATGTTCCACTGTAAAGTCCATCCCCTGTAGGGAAATGGACCACCTAAGCAGTTTGGGGTTTTCACCCTTCATCTGATTTAGCCACAAGAGGGGCTTATGGTCGGTCTGAATCTTGAAGTGAGTGCCAAACAAGTATGGCCTCAGCTTCTTCAGGGCCCAAACCACAGCAAAGGCCTCCCTCTCAATAGCTGACCAATTCTTCTCTCTAGGGGTCAGCCTTCTGCTTATAAAAGCAATGGGCTGGTCTTGACCATCAAAATTCAGTTGAGAAAGAACAGCTCCCACACCCAACTCAGAAGCATCTGTTTGGACAATGAATGGTTTGGAGTAGTCCGGACTCTTGAGGATAGGCGCCGTGCACATGGCCTGCTTTAGGTCATCGAATGCTTTTTGACAGCTCGCTGTCCACTGAACCTTTTTTGGCATTTTCTTACTTGTCAGTTCGTTTAATGGTGTCACAATGGAACCATAGTTCCTGACAAACTTCCTATAGTAACCAGTCAGGCCCAAGAAAGCTCGAACCTGAGTCTGGGTGGTTGGAGGAGCCCAGTCCCTGATTGACTGTATCTTGCTCTCCAGTGGCTGAACCTGACCTCCACCTACAAGGTGGCCCAGGTATACAACCTGTGTCTGCCCTATCTGCCACTTGGTGGCCTTGATAGTGAGACCTGCTGCTTGCAGTGCCTCTAACGTCTTCCGCAGGTGGACCAGGTGATCCTCCCAGGTGGAGCTAAAGACAGCGATATCGTCAAGATACGCCGCACAGAAGTCATCCAGCCCAGTAAGGACTTGATTCACCAACCGTTGGAAGGTGGCAGGTGCATTTTTCAGACCAAAGGGCATTACCACGAACTGATAATGCCCACCAGGGGTTGAAAATGCGGTTTTAGGCTTGGCGTCCTCAGCTAACCTGATTTGCCAATACCCAGCTGTCAGGTCAAACGTACTTAAGTAGTTGGCCGAAGCCAATCTATCGATAAGCTCGTCTGCCCTTGGTATTGGGTGGGCGTCAGTCTTAGTGACTGCATTGAGACCCCTGTAGTCTACGCAAAACCTCATCTCTCTCTTACCACCCTGGGTGTGAGGTTTCGGCACTAGAACTACGGGACTAGCCCAAGGGCTACCTGAGGGTTCAATGACTCCCAGCTCCAACATTTTCTGCACTTCACTTTTGATGCAGTCTCTAACGTGATCAGGCTGCCTGTAGATTTTACTCTTGACGGGCAAGCTGTCACCAGTGTCAACCTCATGGGTGCACCAATCGGTCTGACTGGGTGTTAGAGAAAACATATGTCTGAACGACTGAAGAACCTGTTTACAGTCGCTCTGTTGATGTTCGGAGAGGCTGCCACAAAAGACAACACCATCTACCGAGCCATCATCAGGATTCTGAGTGAGCAGGTCGGGGAGAGGGTCACTCTCCTCTTCCTGTCCCTCATCTAGGGCCATGAGCAAACTCATGTCCTTCCTGTCGACATATGCTTTTAGCCTGTTGACATGAAGCACCCTGTGGGGGCTCCGGGGAGTTCCCAGGTCGACCAGGTAGGTGACCTCTCCCTCTTTCTCCAGGATGGTGTAGGGCCCGGACCATTTGTCCTTGAGTGCTTCTGGGGCCACTGGCTCCAACACCCACACCTTCTGTCCGGGCTGGTAAACAGTCAAGACAGCCTTTTGGTCATGCCAACCTTTTTGGAGTTCTTGGCTGGCCTTAAGGTTTTCAGATGCCTTTTCCATGTATTCAGCCATCCGCGAGCGGAGGCCAAGCACATAGTCCACTATGTTGGCTGCAGGCTTTTTGAGAGGTCTCTCCCATCCTTCCTTCACCAAACACAGGGGTCCCCTTACAGGATGCCCGTACAGAAGTTCAAAAGGGCTGTAGCCAACCCCCTTCTGTGGGACTTCTCTGTAGGCGAACAAGAGGCAGGGGATCAGGACGTCCCATCTACGCCGAAGCTTTTCCGGTAGTCCATGAATCATCCCTTTTAGGGTCCTGTTGAATCTCTCAACAAGCCCATTGCATTGTGGATGATAGGGTGTAGTGAACTTGTAGTTAACACCACATTCCTTCCACATAGCAGTTAAGTAGCTCGACATAGGGTTTGCACCTCTGTCGGAGACGACCTCCTTAGGGAAGCCCACTCTGGAGAACACTCCAACTAGGGCTCTTGCCACAACAGGTGCTGTAGTGGTCCTAAGGGGAATAGCTTCAGGATACCTGGTGGCATGATCCACTACCACCAGTATAAACTTGTGCCCTGATGCTGTAGGTGGTTCCATGGGACCGACAATGTCGATCCCCACCCGTTCAAAGGGCACCCCCACCACAGGCATTGGTATTAGGGGGGCCTTTGTCGTGCCACCTGACTTACCACTGGCTTGGCAAGTGACACAGGAGCGGCAAAACTCCTTGGTATCTTCGTTCATGTGAGGCCAGTGAAAGTGTGAGACAAGCCTGTCCCACGTTTTCGTCTGGCCTAAGTGACCTGCTAAGGGAATCTCGTGGGCCAAGGTAAGTAGGAAACCACGCTGAGACAAGGGTACAACCAGCCTCCTGGTCATGCCAGGCTTGGGGTCTCTTGACTCAGTGTACAGGAGTCCATCTTCCCAGTATACCTTGTGGGTACCTGTGGCGTTCCCAGCAGCCTCAGCAGCAGCCTGCTGTCTGAGGGGTTCAAGAGAAGGGCAGTCTAACTGGTCCTTCCCCAGGTCTTCCCTTGAGGGTCCCCCTGAACCCAAGAATTCAACTTGATCAAGTTCGAATTCCTTAGGCTCAGTTTCCCTCAATTCCTGTAGGTCAGCCTCCTCTGAGACTTGATCCTCGACCTGGGGCAAGGGGGAAGGCGCAGCCTTAACCCTACTGCTCTTTTTCTTGGGAGGTGTCTGGTCCGTTGTTCCAGGATCCAGCACCTGTTCAGTGGGGCATTTCCTGACCTGTGACCTAGTCACAGCGAACACATGTGCTGGCAAACCTAACATTTCCATGTGAGTCCGGTGCTCCACTTCTGACCATTGTGACGACTCCAAATCATTGCCCAACAAACAATCCACTGGGAGGTCTGGACTAACTACAACCTTCTTGTGGCCAGTTACCCCTCCCCAGGAGAAAGCTACAATTGCCATACTGTGATTGGTAGTGACATTGCTTGCATTGGTCACCAGGAATTCTGTACCTGGCATGATCTGTCCAGGGTCCACAAAGTTAGGCGTCACCATGGTGACGCTGGCACAAGTGTCCCTATAGGCCTGAGCCATCTTTCCATTTATGAAAGGCGTCTGTCGGTATTTGCCCAAAGTATTGGGGCTTACGTCAGGGGATACGTCTGCGTCCCCTGTACTGACAAGGACAGCCTGAGTGAGTGTGCCAACTAAGTTGTCACGCCCCTCAGAACCCAGGGTTAACCCTACTAAACCCTTGGGAGGCGCACTACCACTGCTGACTGTACTAGGGGGCACAGGTGCCTTAGGGGCTGCAGTGGCAGGAGTCTGCCCTCCTCCTTTCTTGGTGCACTCACTAAACCAGTGAGACTTACTTTTACAGTACTGGCACCATCTTTTGGATTGGCCTTCTTTCTTCTTTTGGGGAGCCTGACCCCCACCCTCTTTGGGTTGTTGGGGACCTGTCGAAGACTTCTGGTCATTTTGTTCCCCTTTAGAATCTTTACCCTTCTGGTCTGCTTTCTTCTGACCACCTTGATTCTGGCCCTGGTTCTGTTTAACTCTTGTACGAACCCATCTGTCTGCCTTCTTTCCCAATTCTTGGGGAGAGGTCAGATCCGAGTCGACAAGATGCTGATGCAACAACTGGTTCTGACAATTGTTTAAAATTTGTTCTCTCATCATCAAATTATACAATCCTTGATAATCAGTAACCTTACTGCCCAGCAACCAGCCCTCAAAAGCCTTAGCGGCACAATCGACAAAATCAGACCAATCTTGAGACTGCGTTTTCTGGGTATCCCTGAACAGCACCCTGTACTGCTCAGTGGTTAGGCCGAACCCTTCAACGAGTGTATTTTTCAAGATTTGGTAATTGTTAGCATCCTCCACCCTTGTGGTGAGGAGCTTGTCTCTTCCTTTTCCTTCAAAGGAGAGCCACAAGATAGCTGCCCACTGACTCTGGGGAACACCCTGCACAGTGCAGGCCCTCTCCAAAGCAGTAATCCATTTGTGGATGTCGTCCCCTTGTTTAAAGGGGGGCACTATCTTACCAAGGTGTTTCGTATCGAAACTCTTTTCCCTATTACTAGGTACATTGCTGCCACCAGTGGGGACTGCCCCACTTAACTGTTGCTCTCTAGCAAAGGCAAGCCTTTCTTTGGCCAGGGCAAGTTCTTCCCTTTCGATCCTCAGATTAGCTGCCCTTTCCTTAGCTTCGTACACTCTCCTCTGAGGGGACGTCATCCCTCTCTGAGAAGAGTTGTGAGAGCCATTGGTTCGAAGGGACCCGCCAGAGTCTCTTGACAGAGATCGGGCTCGTCCATTCCCAATGTTAAGCTGACCTGATAGTGGCCCCAGGGGTCCCCCAGTACCGCTATCATGTTTGCTTAAGTTGGACCTGCTTAGTCTGACGACTTCTACCTGTCCCTTATCTGCCTCATCCCCAGAGAGATCCTCATCCTCATCCTCCTCCACATCTTCGTTCTCAGTTGCGAGGTGGATGAGGTCAGGATCGTCTCGGGTTCCCTCGAGGGGAGGCATGTCTCCTTCTGGATTAGAAGAGCTACGAAGTTTCTCAGCTCTCCTGGCATCATAAGTCTCCAAGAGACCAATCAGAAAGGACGTTGTGGGGTTAGACCCCTGCTGAATCTTCCTGGAGTGACACAGTCGTCTTAACTCCTTGAAGCTCAGCACAGTATATCCTGAAGGGATGACCTGTGGAGGGTCAACTGACACAAGGGGAGACCCAGAGTTTCCTCCTTTGTCCGACATACTGGTTCTAGTGTGGTGTAAGTGATGCACCTACCTACACTACGTGTTTACCTACTGTACCCTCGCTAAGAGTTGTAGCCAAGGTGTGCTAAGCCTTGAGGAGCTACAACAGCTGGTTCAGTAGAACTCGGAGTATTCTAAGCTTTTAGTTATATGTACTAACAGTACTTGTGCGATCTTTCAACAAGATATTCTTAGGATACGTGTGGTAAAACAACAGCAAGCTCAAATCCCAACCGCTGCTCACCAATGTGAGAAGTTGGCCCGATAGGCAACGTTCGCTATTCTAGCGACCGCTATGTATCGTTCCAACGACCCTTATGGTGTTTGGTTGAAAGTCAACCTATAGACCAGCTATCCTAGTAGCGTGGATACGAGCAGTCTAAGGCTAAAGACTCGAGAGGGCGTGTTAAGCCAGCTGTTTACCACACATGTACCCCTTGAACACCCAGTGAAAGGACACCACACAAGTGTTATGAAAATAAACAGTATATTTATTAAGAATCACAACAGCCCTGTACTCTTTATGAGGACAGGGTACTAAGCACAAACCAAATCTCTTTAGCAAAATACTTCAAGTGCACAATTAAAACAAGTGTCCGAGGACACGGAAAGATTAAGGTCTCGGGCGGACCCGATAAGGCAAGTCGGAAGCGAGGGACTCGGGACCCTAGAGTAAGGAGGCTATGCAGGCACCGAAATGCCGAGTTACCTAGCCACGAGGGCTGCGGCTGCACAAGTCTTACAGGCGTCGGGGTCTTCGCTGACGAGCCAGGAGCCGGAAGAAAAGGAGTTGCTGGCCGGCGACCAGTGCTGAATAGTTCGTAGAGATCCAAGCCTGGATCGGAGATTGAAGAAACCTGAAAGCAGAGGGGACCAAGTTCGTACTACTAGCCAGTAGTCAGAGGGTACCAGGAAGGCACCGGTTGGCCGTCACCTCGACCAGGTGAGTGGGCGACGCTAGGCTCTGCAGTCTCACGGACCAGGAGGCGTTGTCGGCGACCACGGTGGAGGTGCGAGCTGTCCCACGAAGGATGATGCTGTCGGCGTCGCTGGGCCCAGGATGGGGCAACAAGCCTTGGCAGTTCTCAGGGCCACGTGGTGGGCCTAAGATGGCGTCTTGAGTGGACCAGGAGGGTCCGGGGTGCTTCTCGCAAAGATGGAAGCAAGGGCCAGTCTGGAGCAACCAGACCAGCAGTGATGATTTTCGGATGTCGTCACAGAAGGGCACAAGCCAGCGGCTAGTGACCAGACAACGTGCTGAGCAGCGAGCAGAAGGGCCCCACGCAGATCGTGGAGATGCTGGGAGACTGCACTTCGGTGCTGGAGCGGCTCAGGGTCGGGGCTTCTCGGACCCCAGAGCACTCACCAGAGAGTTACCTCGATGGTCGTGCTGGCGTTAAGAGCGTGCAGGTTCTGATGATGGCCGGTCCCTCGAGGTCTCGTCGCACCCACAGATCACAGCTGAGCTGATGACGTGGGTAGAGGTCAGAGGTGCCAGGGAAGCCGGTTCTCGTCGAGCTGGGCCGTCGGATTCCTTGAGGAAGGACTTACAGCAAACCGCAGAGTTCTTAGTTGGTGCCCGCTGATGCAGGGTGACTACTCCTTAGTCACAAGGGAGAAATCTTGAGAAGAGTCTTGAATGTCCTTTCGTAGAAAGTAGTTCTTGAATCAAAGATGATCTAATTTGGAAGGGTCCCCGCTCCGGTCTTTATTCTAAAGAAAGGGGTGGGTACATGACTAGGTCCTGCCCTAAGGGTGGGACCAGGAAGGGGGTAGTTACACCCCTCTCCCCTGCCGGTCTTCCCCCAGGCCAGGGCCGTCGCCCCTGGAACTGGTTCCAACCGGCAGATGCGTAGTGAGCACCGGGGTGCCACTCCGCAGTCACCTTCTCGCCAAAGCCCTACCTACCCAGAATACACAAACCCTGTCTGGGACGGTGCGAACACCGCCCTCGACGGGAAACCCTTTGTCCAAGTGCTCCTCGCTGGAAGGACTCCCAGCAGCAGGAGGTCAGACTCGTGTCTGTGGTGGCAGCATCCATTTTGTGGAGCTGAGGCTTCAGTTAACTTTAACCGGGGTTCACGGTTACGTGCATGTCGTGTCCCTCTAGAAGGGTGGGATGCTAACCTCATCGCCAGAATTGGTGAGAGGGCAGCACCCCGATTCGTATGACACCTTACTCGACATGCCTGGATAACGCGACACCGGAGTTACCGTTATGGTACGCGTTATCATGGAACAGCCATTGGGTCTTGATTCCGCAAGCTGCAACCGGGCTCGGCTCGGGCCTGAACCTAGCTCACACGAGCCCACGCACTCTGCCTTCAGGATTGTTAAGGCCTGCCATAGGAGTGACTGATAGGAACTCGGGTGTCCATTGTATGGTTAGATATAGAGCTACTATACCTAAAGCGAAGGGTGGTTACACGGCTTCGCCCCAGCTGTCGTGCAGCCAGTTGTGTCAAATTTAGGAGGCCAGCCAGGGGTGGCATAATACATGCTTCAGCCCCTGGCGGCCCTGGGTACACCTATGCCCTGCGTTACGGGGTCTGATAAGGTGGCCCAGTACCAATTGGTAAATGCACCTAGGGCACATATCGTAATTTAGAAAGAGAACAGCCAGGCTGTGGGTCTGATTAGCAGGCCCACAGCCAGAGAAAGTCGTAAACCAGTGAAACAAAAGCAAAAAATCTGGGTGATCATAGGATTGCAGACCCTACTCTCCTACAGCCCCCACAAGGGATACTGGCCTCAAACTTGGTAAAAGGACAGGGTAGGCCTAGGGAGGTGTGAAGAACCACCACCTGTGTTGCAGAGCCTTAGAGAGTCTGGAGGAGCTCAGGATCGGCAGACCAGTTGACTTAGTTGCGGTGCCTGCAAATTCAAGGGAGTGACTCTTTCACTCCAAGGGAGATTCCTTCAGGTGTCTTTGATGCCCACAGTCCTTGGAAGGTTCCTGTATGGTGCAGAGGTACAGACGATGCAGCAGACTGAATGGGGGACGAAGTCGAGCCCAAACGAAGTCCAGAGTGCCCAGACGGTTGAAGAAGTGGTGTCTGATCTGAATCTTGTCCCATGACGAATCTAGGGACCTACAACCAGGTAAGCCCTTAATTACCCTAAGGAAAGGGTAGGGACGATTCAGAGGACCCTCCCAGGGGATGGTCTGGACAGGGGGGAGGTTACTCCCATGTTCTTTGTCCAGTTTTGTGCCAGAGCGGGAGCCAACAGCTCCCAGGGTTGGTTTGAACTGGACTATGCATGGGGACACCAAATCTGCCCTCATGCAGACTGAGCAAGCACACCCACCTGGCCCCAATACACTAAAGCCTGTCTGGGAGGTGGTAAAATGTAAATGTATTTGAGCTTATATAGCGCACAGCTACCCGCAGTGGGTGTCCCGGCGCTTGCTTAGGGAACCCGTCCTGGTATTCCCCTGTGAGATATCCCGGCAGGGTATCCACAAGGTGAAAGCCAGGCATCCCGCTGCGAGGGGCCGTTGTGGAGATTAAGCAAGTTATTGCCCAGAGTCGCAGAGTGTGAACCCGTGAGTCGAGGAGGCACCGGAGCGAGAATTATCGAGTCCGTGGAATTTTTAGCCCAAGACCCGCCGAGGCGGGGAATTGAACCCTGGTCCAGGGCCGATCTCCGCTTCCGGGTCTGCCGCCTCTAACCCTGGTCACACCTCCCGGTGGCAGGATGCCTATTCTGCTTTCCCCTGCTCGAGCTTGGCTCAGCAGCAGGAGGGCAGAATCGTGTCTCTGGTTGGCAGCAACCCCTTTGTGCTGTCCGGGTCTAGAAGACTGTTATCGGGAGCACTGAGAGCCTAACAGAGGACTCTTCCAGTGCTTAGAATCATACCTCCTATACCGTTAACTGTGTGGGAGGTATGATTCCAACATTTAATACCAAACATGATAGGATTAGTTGCAGCCAGTTTCGAGATGGTCATCGTGTAATTACACGGTGCCCCTCTATGTAGTATATGGCTGCTTAACTTACAGCCCAAGAGAATGGACTCCGTAGGCATTAGGGGTGTCCTGCTCATGCGTACAGGGGCACCCTCACACTTAGGACCAAGCACCCTGCCTTCAGGATTAATAAGGCCTGCTGTAGGGGTGACTTATAAGTTTTAAGTGCTGTGACCCTAGATATAGGAAACTTATATCTTTAGTAAGTGGGGCTAGCACCAGCTTATACAGGCTGCAATGGCAGGCCTGTAGTTCCATTTTGAATGGTCTCTCATGGGTGGCATAATGCATGCTTCAGCATAGGGGGACTTTTTGGGTACCTATGCCCTGGGAACCTTAGTACCATATGGTAGGGACTGACAAGGGTACCCCAGTATCCAATCTGGATAATCCCAAGGACAACTACCTGCTCTTAAAAAATGAAGGGGCAAGGCAAGGGACAATGATCAGTTTTCTTGGTATGCTTTTGCAAAAAAAAGTTGAATTATCTTACATCTTGTTATAGTTTGACGTTTTGGCCAAATTGAAGATAGCACCAAAAAGGCCATACAGAGCAAGGAGTGCAGTGCATATTTGTATCATCTTGACACTCGTTGGCGTAACTTTTGGGCACTCTTTTTCCTGGCAAGACTGGAGGGGGCAAGCAAAGAAGAGGAGGAGGTGGAGGGTGAAAGGAGCTAGCAACAACAGGGAAGGAGCAGACCAGAAGACCAACCATGCAAGAACTGGGTGGGAGTTAGGGCAAGCAGCAGTGCAGGGGGGGTGCAAGTAAAAAAAAAAAATACCTCTGAAAGTGTTAAGCAGTGTTAAGAACACTGAGAAAAGGAAGCAGAACTTGGTTCATGCTCAAGCGTGGGCAGAAACACAAAAAGAGGAAATAAAGATGTCACTTGCTGACCAAAGAGAAGCAAGGACATAGGAGTGATGATGAAGCAAACCAATGGAAAGGGTAAGCAATGGACCGGCTCTAGGCCCCCTGTACGTAAACAAAAATGGCTTTTAAACAGCAGAGCATGCGCTGTCTCATGCGAGATCTAAAGTATAGGGTCTGAGTGGAGAGGGGACAAGGGGAGGAGGGGAAAATCTAAGAAGTGAAGGTGTCCGCCAAACATAGTAAAGACAATAAAACAGTGCCCCTGAAACGTTTGGTCCTACCTGCCATTTGTCTCTTTACCTAGCAGTCCTTACTGTGCAGGACCTCTACCACACAGCTATTAGTACCTTTACCATGGAGTACTCTGCTATGCAAACATTTTTATTACATAACATACTTTTTATGTTATTTAACACAAAAGTGATTTTAGGGATGGGTAGAGGTAAAGAGAGGTATGGGTAACTTTAGGGTTATGGGGGTAGAGTTCAGAAAGGTGAGGGTAACTTGAGGGCACAGGAGCGGGTAGAGGTAAAAGGAGATGAGGGTGACTTGTGGGCTCAAGGGTGAATAGAGGTAAGGGGAGGAGAAAGGGACTTGGGGGCTCGGTGGGTAGAGGTAAAGGGATATGTGGTTGACTTGAGAGTTTCGGGGTAGGCAGAGTTAAAAAGGAGGTGAGAGTGACTTGATGGATAATAAGATATAGTACAGCCTGTATTTGTACAGTATAGTATGGTCTGTCGTTCTACAGCATGGTATAGGCTGTTGCAGTGTATGTTATGATGTGGCCTGTTCTTTCATAGTACGGCATAATTTGATATGATGTGGACTGCCACTGTATTGATAGGATATGGCCTGTTTTTTGTTGGGTAGGGTGTAGTTTATTAGTGCATAATATGGTATGTTGTGGTCTGTTATTGCATAGTATGGTGTGGTATGTCATGAGCTGTTATTGTGTAGTATAATATGGTATATGTGTGGTATGGCATGTTTTTGAGGCATACAACCTAAAAGGGGCAGTCTCACCCAAAGTACTTGTAAACTAGAAAGCAAGCACCCACAAACATTTGCGGACTTTTGCATCATTTAGGTGCTTCTTGAAACCTTCTGGCAGAGCAGAGTCGTAGCCCACATCCGAGCATGCTGACGCTACTAACGATGGATATCTTAGCTTGCAAAAGAAAATAATGGATGGAAATCCTTGAATACGTCATAACCACTGGTAATTGCTTCGAGTAGCATTTCATTCCATCATGTACCTAATCTCTAACCATATGCAAATCAATTACGGCACTGTGCCAAAGTTACAACCCGGGAGAAATAGAAATGCAGGCAAACCCCCGGGGGCGATTGGCTTTCATGAGACTCAAGAATGAGGGTCAACTTGAACCTTTATTGCACAGTTGGCTTGTGACCCCTATCGGAGTAAAATCCCTGCCACTAAGTAGGACTCACATAGACCACAAAGAAGCGATCATTGTAAATGCTTGCATGTATTTTAACCATTGGCTTCCTATTATATAATTTTGTATTGCAGAATGCACACATTGTGGGTGAAAGGGACAGGCCTGATGGTGGGTGGGGTTTGTGATTATCAAAGATGTTGTTCTGTCACTGGGCAGCCAATTACCTATGTATGACAATGACATGTTGCAGGAATAAATACGGCCTGAGATCTATGACAATTTGCAGAAATGTTTGAGACTAGAAAGGATTGCGCATTTGAGTTCCTGCCATCTTCTTTATCAGTACACTTATGTGAATGGAACGAGCCAGGTTTTTAAGGCTTTCAGAATTTCAAGGCGACTGTCAATTGTTCTCATTCTTGCAGCGATTGAGCTTCAGAGCTTAGACATCTTGCCTGAGCTGTAACCAGTGCATTGAAGGAAAGAGCGGCTAATATTGGGGCTTACCTAAAAAGTAACAATCTAGATTGAGTGTGCGTTTATGTTGAAGAAAGAGCGGTCCAGCTGCATGAATGACTCAATGTGCTATGTGAATTGCTTTAAAGAGGATATGTCTAGCCAGAGACAGCCACTATGGACATTGGAGTGATGCTCTAATGTGGTTTTGGTTTTTATACTTTAAGTTGTCTGACAGTTACATTCCAGATTCTCTGACGCCTATAGATCGGGTAAAGGGGGTATCCCAGGTACAGTCCATTGGCACAGTCAAGACAGGAAAGCCTGAAGGCAATGATGGCCTGTACTCTTTGAAGAAAATCCAAGTAAGGTGATAATTAACACAAAACGTCCATGCTGCAGATAGGCCCTTTGGTAACTTGATATACTTGTGTTACAGTGGAGAGTATAGAGTCCAGAGTCATCCTCATGTTCCTTTCTTGTGTTCAAGGAGTAAGCGCTGGATTTAGTCCTTGTTCTTGTGGTCAAACGTCAGAAAGGAGATAGAAGGTTAATTTCCTGCCGCATGTATTGTTTGACAAGTTTAGTTTGACTATTTTAGATAGCATTTAGTATTCAACTGCTTGGGGGCATCGTCTGAAGACACAATATTCAAGATCTGATGAGTTTTACAATGATTTTTTGATCACCTGGGTAGTTGTAATGGTTGAGGGTGAAGACATTGAAATATCTGAGGTCACAAGAAGGGTGATGTACACTTTGAATAGGATAGACGGTAGAGCCATATAAGACACTGGCTGTGGAGGGGAATGCTGCTGAGAACAGAGGAAGTGATATGATGGGGGATCGGTAAGTGAGGAAATACAGTGTAGTTCTGTACATGTGTATCCTATGTTGCCAGGTTTCTGTAGCAACATAAAGTAATTTAATATCTGATAAAAACTTACCAATGAGGAGACCCTATAAAGTGGTCCTTGCTCATCCCAGCATTGAGAAAAACACATAAAGTGGAGGTCACGTTTCCTAGAATATGCTAATACATTGTTAGCTTGCTAGTGTCCCTTTACCCTCCTCAGATTACATCCTGTGCTGCAATGCTCCTTCACACTTATGGATCCACTGATGTCCAGAGTTTGGCTGCCGAAAGAAAAGCCTCCATGTCGCTATTGGAACTGTCCTCTGCAGCATGCCTCAACCAAGTCTCCTCTCCAACTGCAGCAGACACAATTGCCCTAATGAATTCCTCCCTTCTCTCTGATATAGTCCCTGCCCCCCTGAATCATGGAATCATCACCCTGCCCCTGAAAAAGACCGGTTGATCCATATATATTGGCCGACTTTTAGTCAATCTTACATTTATCAGCAAAAATAAAACAGAGGGAGGAAATAAGACAGCTTCAAGATTACACAGAACTGAAACACCTCTCCCATAACTACCAATGTCAATTCCACCCCTTTCGGAGCACATAACTGGCTTTGGCAAACATCTACCTATACCCCTTGCCTCCGCTCATCAAGCAGTGCCAGCTGAACTTCCAAATCTAGGTTGATGAAACACAAATTCACTTTTAAGTAAATAACAAACTAGAGACCCCCTCTAAATTATTTGAGCCTGGACTTCATCTTTCTCTGCATGAGGAGAGACCCCTTTGCATGAATGTCCCAAAAGACCAAAATTCTAGTGACTGGAGTCCATAAGCCCAAGACACTACCATTTACCTTGCTTTCTAGTCTTAGTACAATATCCATGACAGCTTCAAGATTCTGTACCCGATGAAACTGATGCCACACTATGCATCGATCAGAACTCTTTGCTGAAATGAAACATGAAGGAAGATCGCTGGGCGTACAAGAACCTTGATCTCTGAATGCCCTATGTCCTAACTTGAGATCTGAGCCCACATAAATTACCTTTGTAGAACCGCTGATGTAGCAGCCTTTAAAACTTCACAATAAATTAATAAAAAGAACCAAAGGCAGAGCAGAGGTGTGGTAGCAGAAGTGTCATGACTCCACTTGAAAGCAATAGATACATAAATGATGGATGGAATGAAAAATAAATCAACCATTCACCCCCAGTTGAGAGATCTGGGTTAAATCCAGTGTGCTTTTGCTCACGATGCCACCCCAGTTTAGACCCAACCATATGCAAATCAGTCTTGACCGTGCACCTCATGGGAACAATCTAGCCCGAACTGCGAAGCAAGGACCTCCCTGGAGAAGAAACAAACACCCTGAGACTGGTTTTGATGTACCACCCCATATCAGCAAGGCCAGCTTGAATCCAGTGGCACAGGGAGCCGGGACCCACGTCTGGGCATACCTGGCGCATTTATGGCAAGAAAACAAAAGACACTCAAATGATAGACGGAATGCAGAACACATCAAACATTCACCCCAGTCAAGAGATCTGGGTTAAATCCATTGTTCTTTTGCTCATCATGCCACCCCAGTTTAGACCCAGCAAAGTGCAAATCAGTCTTGACCCTGCTCCTCATGGGAACAGTCCAGCCTGAACGGCTTTCGCACTACGACCAGGACAGAAATCCAGTTTGGTAGTTTGAAAGAAAGCTTTTTCCTTTTATTAATTGAATTATTGAATTTAGTTTTTGGGCTATATATTTACCATAGGTGACAGTATTTGAATACACACAGCGTTGCCTTGTTTCAGAAGGTATGCCAAGATATTTACAAAACTCAAAGATAGTTCACGAAATCTGCTGGTTGTTTATGCTATGAGGCATATGCCAAAGAATTACATAGGTCACATTTGGTTGCACAGGTATTACGGAGGTCAGGTGTAGTGTTTGACTTCCACTCTTGGGTCAAAGGTGTTTGCATAGTTAGTACTTAGGTCATGTGCAAGTCCATGGAGCTCTGTAAGTATCTAAGGACAAGTACAAAAGTTATACATGATACATGTGTCTAAGTGGTTCAAAGAGTGTAGGTGACATTAAAGACAAACGCTTTAGTGTTTCCTTACCTGTTGGTGCAAGGGGGTAAGAAGAGATTACTTTATGATATTCGTGTATAAAGAGTTTGAGGCTGTTATTTGAGAATCGTTTTCATATTGTATGAGTGACAACACAAGAAACCTAAAAGCCTCTATAATTAGTTCCAGAAACTTTACCAAAAAAAACATTAGTAAACAAAAAATATGTGCTATTATCAGACACTTTATACATTTAAAAACTGTACTTGCTAACTTTTAGGAATAATAAAATAACCGTTGAAGTAGTTGCAGTATTCTTGTATGATGTAGATAAGTGTAGCTTAAAGAGGGAGGCACTGAGATCTTTTCTGATTAGATTAACTTATTTCTGAAGAAACACAGCAAAGGTTGTCAATTTTCATGCACCACCCAAGAGGAATGGGGTGGTAGAATGTATTAACAGGGTAGTACAAGAGTATGCACAAATGGGAACATCAAATAGTTTTTATTGTAGGATGGCTCTCGACAGAAAGCTATGGTCCTGCCAGATCACGCTGCATCCTACCACAGTTCATTTACATTGTATCTAAGTGAATTAGTTCAGAACAATCAACTGTATGCATAAGAGATAGGAAGATTGCCAGTCTTCGGGAAAATAAAATTAATATCTTACGTGTGGGGGGGGGGGTGTATGTGATGTTGCAGAAGTGGGGATTGTGAATTTAGAACGCAACTTTTGGATGTGGTATGGAAGAAAACTTTAATCATAGGAGAGTGTAGCCCTAGACTCTCACTCTCTTGTGCACAATGCAATCTCTCACATATTTCCTATGCCCTTGTTGGATCCCACAATGCTCCCAAATATTTCATTACTCCCACAGCATCCCTTATACCTCGGTAAACCCATTACAGCTTCTTCACTTTCTCACAGGCATCTAGTGCAGCCTGCAAGCCCCATCAACATTCAATTCCTTCTCCACCTTTCCATAGGGCTCATGTTATCCCCCACCTTCATCCAACACCTCATTCAATCTCCATAACCCTATCCCCTTTCAACAGTCTCATGCCTTTCCATCTTTCACTTCGATCCTCTGTTATTCCATGTGCCTTATATGCCTTCCATAATTTCCTATGCCCATACCCTTTTCCGTTGCTTTAACCACATGGCTGCTGCGGGGATTTTTGCGCTGTGCTGCAAATTGCTCTTTTGCTGCAATCATGACGAGCTCAGCTCGTCATCAGCCCACGACACCCGTGGGTGATGACGAGCTGAGCTCGTCATCAGCATCGAAAGGGTTAAATGGGCGGGTACTTGCACTTCTTTAATAGGTAAGGGAACGTACCTGCACTTAGGGTGACCAACTGTCCGTAATTTTCATAAACTGTCCGTGAATTTACTTTTATGTCCCTTGTCCGGGAAGAAAGTTTCCACGGACGGCATTTGTCTGTAATTTTAGCATTTGTGCTAAAGGAGACATGTTAACTCCAACAGTTGAAAGCAGAACGAAGGGGGTCTCCTGTGCAGTGATTCAGAGGGAGGGGCCGGCCAGGGTGCCAGGCTGTCTCAAAGAAATGTAAATGTGGCCAACTGGTTAATCTGCGCATGTAAAGGCTGCTTGAATAACGGTATACGTGTTAATTAATAGAATTCACTTTAAGTTGTCTGAAGTGAAAGATTTCTTCTTTTTGAGAGGTATTGTTAGGGTGTTTCATGCTGAGCTGTAATGTGTGTGCTTTTAATGGACAGTTGTAAAACTGTTTGCACTTAATGCAATCTACATATTACTAAAATGTACACTTTGAAATCACTATTTTGTCTTTAACCTACATTTATTTCTGCATTTTATGGCAGCCAATATTGTACTGTGTGTAATGCAAATTTAAAGTAGTGACTTATACACTCACAGTGCTTTCGGTGAGGGGCAGGAACCTAGCAGAACCAAAAATACACAAGGCGTTATGCCCTGCTAGCTAAACAAGATTCAACTCCATGTGCCTCTGGTTGCCCACACATACATCTGCAGGGATCACATTAATCAACAGAGGTTTCATAATATAACATTGTATATTTCCAATTGATTAGTTTAACTTGCATTTAATTTTCATTTAAGGTGTGAATTATTTTATATGCCGTTATCTGATGGTGAAGATCAATAAAATAGTCACTGAATATGTAGCTCTTATTAGCTACACCTATGATGCCTCCTCCAGGCTCACTGACCCCATCCCGATTGCACTCAGGGTCACAGTTTCCATACTTTTTTTTTATTCACTTGGACTGCTGCGTTGACTGGCTATGCAAAATCCGAGAAAGCCAGTGATGTTAGTATTTGTTTTCCCTGTGGTCCCTCACCTTCACTATGCACCTTTTTTGTTATTAATAAATATTGTGTCAAATGAACCTTGATCTGTCTTCTATTCTTCTGACAGAGTTGTACAAAGTCACTGTCCTCTGGTGCTAAAGGAGATCGAGAAATAAAGTAATCTAGTCAGTTGCTTAAATGCACTATGGGGCATATTTATCATAGTTTCACGCAGCGCAATGCAGCAAGCCCCCTTGCTGCCCTGCGTGATAGAGCAGGAATGTGCAGTATTTAACATCATACAGCGCAATCCTGTCCTTTCCATGCTCTGGTGCACTTTTGCCTGCCTACCGCCAATGCTGGCACCCTTGCACTATGATGCAAGGAGGCCTGTGTTGTAAGCAGGATTCTTTTTGTGCAGGAAGGGACAACGTCCTGCACAAAAACAATCCTGAGAGGCAGAGTGCAGCACACATAGAAAGAGGAAAATCTTGGGGAAATAAACATATTTCTCTATGTTACTCCTTGTTGGCACAAGGGCGGCGCAACACAATAATAAATGTGCCCCTATGTGAGACCAGGAAACCTGGATTCAAATCCAAGTTCACCCACATGACTAAATTGAGTTATTTAAGTCAAATCAACTTACTGCATTTGAGTGCACTTTCACGTAATTCCGTTCAAGATGGATTCTATACAAAAACGCATATGGACATGCTTTAGTGGTCTGTAACGTTGTTACTTGAATTCAAATTCCCTTAAGTAACAGAAGACAAAAGGAGTTTGGCAAAACAGGAACAGTTTGTTTAATTAAACATTACAGCTGGGAGAACACTTACATGCACAAGGTCTGAGGACTGCCTTAATTTACAATCACTGTGTGTCCTTCTTTTATACAAAACATGATGGGTTACAAAAGTTTCCGGAGTACCATATATGGTGAGGAATGTTGGTTGCTAGAGTTGTAAATGAATTGTCTAATGGTTACCAAAGGTGGGTATTGACCTCGCGTGGATACAATGTGGCCAGTCGATAACGTGTCCAGATGTCTGGCATGAGGACCGTGTGATCACTGTGTGTGCTCGATCCTGATTGGCTATGTATTCTTTTTTTTTTTTTTTTGAAAACCTTTATTAAGCACTATTCATAAGACAAATACGGCCCCACAACCATCCGGCCGGCCTCGACACTTCTGAAGCTTGGTAGCAAATTATACATCCACTCGGTAGCACGTCAGCATGTAGAAGCTTACAACATGTGTTACAGTGAATCCACGTGCCCCAAGTGTCAGGAAATAGTAAGGTTAATTTTAAAATAAATTTATATATAAGGAGATACAGAAGCTAGAACGGATCAGTGTACAGAACATACGTCCGAGTAATAAATGGGCAACGTCCATCAGGAGAGTTCACTCACAATAAACATATCTAAAATGGCGGCACAAAGCTAGAATACCAGGATGATGAAACATAGTGAGGTGTGCCCCCCAGCCGTTACCCTCCTAACACCAGTCCCACCCACTGACCCAGGAAAAAGCACGTAAGAAAGAAGAACAGAAAAAGAGAAAGAGAAGGCCCATAGAAACAAAAAACGAACCGAAGAAGACCCCCCACCCTACACGCATGCCGAGGCTATGGCCTAACCCCCCCCTAGCAGTGTGTCTGTCGCCCCAAAAAGAGAACCCGAAATGTAGAGAACAAGTGAAGAAAGAAAAGAAAAAATCCATAAAATCACGTTAGAGCATAGGGAGAGAGAGAAGAATACACTACCCTACTACTCCCAGGAAAGAAAAAAGCGGGGAGGAGCCCACCCAATAAACGAACTCCCGGCCTCCCTCGCCGTCCGTGTCTCCTGCGCCATGCACAACACAATGTCAAAAAACTGTACACCCGGTAGATCAGAATCAGTAACACCCAGTACCTCAGTCCAGCACTAGTCCTCCCCCCCGCAGAAGAAATAGACAACAGGAGAAATCGACAGTGACGTGCAGCAGAAAAACAGGACATTAAAGACTACTCAGCCAATATCATAAAATGTGTTTCAGTCCAGGTCCCCGCCAGCCGATCCAACCAAAGCGACAACAGGCAGTCCATCAACCCTGTCCGGACCGGCAGAATTTCTCCAGGCCTGTCCATTGCTGCGAGACGCCGTTAACCAGGACAAAGAAGCAAGATGGCCGCTTACGAGGAGAGGGAACAATGAAGACTCCTTGTGCCGCAGGGTCCCCAACACAGCAATAACATTCCCCAGGGGCTCCAGTGATAGAGGCAGCAAGGGGGACAGTTGACGAGGAAAATGAGCTGCCGGGCCCCGGTGGATAGTTTGTAGACAAAGTCATCGCGTCAAAAGTAGAGGGTGCCTCTGCAACTGTAACATTATCGATGGGTAGAAACAGTACCTTGTAGCCAGGAGAATGCCTCACCACCGTCTCTACATTCGGCAACATTGTATCCCCTCCAGGATGGATCAGGGGCGGCGGGGGATCATCCAGCCGGGATCGCCCCGTGTCAGGCATCGCCTCATCAAGTCTCCGGACCAGTGCCCGGGCAGAGCTCCGCATTGCCGCTTTCAGATCCATGAGGGCGGCCAGGAGGTCGCCGCATGTCGGGTCACTCCGTGTCAAAAGCCGGTCCGCACTATCCCACCGCTCCCTCGGTACGATCACCGGCATCGGGGCATATGGGCCCACAGTCACTGCAGACCCAGGATCAGCCAGCGTCTCGGCAGAAAGAACAGGCGCCATGTCCATCTCTGCTGCAGACAATTAGTGGCGATACGGGGGTGGGAACGGTAGCCAAAGAAGCAATGGTGCAGCCGCCGGGGGAACTCCGTGTGCAACTCGGAGGCAGCACAGGATGAGAGCCCTCCACGTTTCCCGTGGACATCAGCCGTCCACTACAAGAAGACGTACCAAGATGGAGTCCGCCCGTTTCTCTATGGAGTGGCAGAGGAGAGCGAACCGTGGGGGGCTTCAGCGTCGTCCACGCCACCAGCAGCGCGAGAGAGAGTCTGACCCAGATGGAAGGGTCCGACTCCGGTCGTCCGGGCAGCGCTCTACTCCCCCGTGGTCGTCAGCATTTCACCAGCTCGTCTCCCCGTCCACGTCCCTCGGCGTCCAGCGGCGGCCATCAACGCAGGGTCCAGGGGAAGCGCCGGAGGTCGGAAAAAACACCGAGTCTGCCGCCAAATCCGCCGGTAAAGGTACCAAAAGAACGCCAGTCACTTCAGCGCCAGTATTTCACTGTGGTAGGACGGCGCAGGCAGGATAAATGATCAGGATTTCCAAAAGAAGCCAGACGGCTTACGGAGCCGGGGGCTCAAGCGTCTGTCCCGTCCGCCATCTTGGCTCCTCCTCTGGCTATGTATTCTTAACTCAAGTGGCATCTGACTTTTCATGGTGTTTTGGGGGCACAAGTACCACCTCTGGCCATGAGTGCTTTATTGGGCCAATCTCCCTTAACCCATGTAATGTTGCTGCACCTATCCGGGGCACTGATCAAGAGTTTCCTGCTCGAACGTTTGCCTACCAGCTCCACATCCTTCTACCCATGTCCTATCAACCAGCAATCCCGGGCCTTGTTCTTAGGGCCTGTTGACTACATATTTGAGAGAAGAGGTTGATGTGGAGTTCACAACAGACAATTCTGTTAAGAAGGAAGAGATTTCATTTTCATCGATGAATGCATCAAATTCCTTGTTAACAACACTTGCACCAACCATAAAAATATTATTGTCCATGATATAAGGGACAACAGACAACTGCCTCACTTTGTTCACTCATGACTTTGTCAGAAGGGAGGGTTAATAAATGTTTTTAAAGTTCATATTTAGAAAATTTAACTTCAAAGAAACATCAATGCAATGTTGTGATCTAATATACTAAACTGAAACACTGCCATGTATTAAAGAAACACTTTCTAGATTTTAAAGTCTTTATCAGGTTCTTATATTTTGTTTATTGTGTAATTTGCATCCCAAATATTCGGAAGATTCTCATGTTCCTTGGAACTTAGGGATGAGCCAGACCATTGGCTGAGAGTTGCCTCAACTGCAGAGCCATTTCAAAACATGGACAGAGTGGACAATTGCTCAGGGCCCAATTTTCCAAGGGGCCCGCCCCTGTCTGCCCTCTAGAAGCACCACCAATGGACCATCACACAGGCAGAGTTCACCCGGGTGGTAGGCTCTGCTTATTCTACCATTTGACAGTGCCTCTTCGGTCCATCACCAACCCCCTTTTGTACCACTACTCACCATGTAGGCAATACTTTCCGATATTCATGGAGGCACCATCTGATTTTAGCAATTGTTCTGTCTTGTTCTTCTTTCCCTTATCGTCCAGTTCTTAGCAATGATGCTTTGAATGAGTTACTATGGAACTCCAATCTGATCTTGACTCCTCCTGCTCTTTAATTCTCTATCTGGTGATCGGGCTCCCAGTTCTGAGATAAATGTAGAGTCCCTGACGAACTCTCTAATGCATCAGTCCCGTTTTCTTGGTGCCGTGAGTGTTCAGACAAGTTGTGGGTATCGCACATCCAGACATTAGGTGTTAGACTGTCACCCATGCCATCATTAATTTTTTGATGTTTGACGTCTAGTGGAGGGTGAGGTGAGCAGAACATGAAAAAGTCACTCACCTTTATGTTTCCGAAACTGTTGCAATGGGTATTGAAATGTTTAGAACCCTAATCAAAGTTATGCTGTTGCTTTCTCTCCAAAAGAGATTGAGTAGATTTGGGGAGGGGTGATGCCCTTGACAGCATGCATAAGGGCATCAATTTACTGTTGAACAAGGAGATAGTGCACCATCTGAATGTAGAATACCTAGAGGCAACCTCACAAAGCACAGGGCATAAAAACTGTAAACAAGTGCCTTATAAAAAATAGTAAATAAAAGTAGTGGGGTATGGCTGCACCTCGGATGTGTCTGTAAAATTGACCTTAGTTCTGAATTTTGACCCATTGTCCTGAATTTTTGACAATCCTGTCCTGAATGCTACCTGCACTTCTTTTTATTACCTGTGCCGCTTAGTACTGCTGCCAGGGCCTTAAGTGGGTGGGGTCCTGCCTGTACCCAGCCCCAGCAGTTCTAAAAAGCAAGTATCAGGCTCTCTATTTTTGCCCTCACCATCAGGGTGAAAAAAACATCTTGACTCTGCAGCAGTACCACCTTTCACTGCCTCTGATATAACTTCAAAGAGACTCATTTTATTTAGTTCACAGTCTCACCATTTCAGAACTGAAGCATTTTCATAAAGATATATAACAAAGCCGTAGTTGTTGCTTATTTGTCTTGTGCAACCAACCATTGATAAAGCCAATAGTCCTGGCTTCTTGTAGGTGCAATGCTACTTTGTGTATTATATATCTGGATGAAATGACAGCAAAATACCAGTCGGGCGGCACACTATGCTAAGCCTAGATTTTAAACGGATGTGTTTTATTCCACACCCATTTAAAATTAACCCCCCCCCCCCCCTTATTTGTTCATCCCACTTAAAGCCCTGACTGCTGCAATACTTTTAATAGCAGAATACTGGCACTTCTTAGTAGGAAATGGGTGCTCAGGGACAGCGGGTACCTACAGTTCCATTTCAAGCTCTGCCCTTATCCCACATACGCATGCCCCAAACCACTGCCCTGCTCTGCACCTCTGTGATGACCCGCCCTTCCTAGATGTTAGTGCCCCTGCTACCACCTCCTCTCGCGCCTCTTTGTTTCTAGGGGTGCAGTGCCCACGTGGGTTGCTCGTCGGCCTTGTGGAAGTACCTCTCCCCTGCCCTTCCTTTTGCAGTGCCCCGAACCCCACATTCCGCTGCGTGCCCAATGCCCAATGCCCACGCACCCCTCGTGGCCGCCCAATGGCACCTTTTCTTAGGGGGAGCAGGTCCCAGTAGCAGCCGTCGCCTCAGAGGATCCCACGCAAAGCCCCCTCCCATGCTCCAGGGTCTCCTCCTCCCTCCCTCGGCGGCGCCAGGCCCCCTCTGGCGCATGCGCACTGCGGCCCCCTCCCCTCCGGGTGACGTCTCTCCACGCCCCCTGCGCCCTCCCCCTCCTCAGTCTGCTGGGCGCCCGCTCCCGCACCGGAGGCTGCAGCTGGAACTGGTGGGGGGAGTGAAGTGCTCTCAGCCCCCCATTGCCGAGAGACACCTCCAGCTCGGGTCGACTGCCTTCCCACAGCGGCGGTCGTGGAGAGACGGAGGCTGTTCGCATGCATCTATCCCCCGAAATATTTATTTCTTGGGGGCTTTTGTTAACCCCCCCTGAGGCTTGAGGTATTCGGCTCCTCCGTTGGCTGCGTCAACCCTCACGGGCTCACAAGGATTGGATTTGGAGTACCCGTGGCTGGACCGCGGGGGAGAGGGTGAGCGAAAGAGGGGGCCGACCCCCTCGCCCCCCAACCCAGACATGGTCCCTCCCGCCCTGTCACTGCTACTGGGCCTGGGGCTCCTGCACGGCGTCGTCCGTCTGAGCTCGGCTATTGAAGGTGAGTGAGCCCCCGTTCTCTTTTTAAATCACTGCCAGCTGAATATTCATCCCCACCACAGCGCGCCCTCTTCCCGGACTGCTTGTCCTCTACACCCGGGCCGGGTTGGTAAAACGTGGCCCCTAAATAGCGAGTGCGTCTGTTACTCGAGAGTTGCCCCATACTCCTGGAAATACCACTGCTCCCTGAAAGATGCCTCCTTTATGCCTGCGAGACGTTCATTGGATGTGCGCATTTTTTCCCTCTAAATATCCCGTTATGTTTGGAGATCGCGCTGCCTTGCGGGAGAATGTGTCCCTTTAGCCTGTGAGACGTGCAGCCCCTTTTACTTGAGATGTGTTCCTAATCTTTGTGAAATACCCCGCTATTCCCTGAGATTTGCTTGCTGTGATGTGCACCCTTGTTCCCTGATGGTTTTTGGTGTGTCCGCTTTTCCCTGTCATAAGTCCCTTACTTCCTCAGATGGGTCCTTACTCCCTATGCTATGTTCTGTTGTCAGCATGTGTACAGCAGCACGGTCGTAAAATAGTGCTGCTCGTAGTGCTGGCTTGGGGAGCTGGCATCAGTTTGCGATTCCCCAGTTTCAGTCGCAGGTCCGGATCGCCTTGTGATGATGTGTTCTAGCCCATTTGTGTTAACTTAACCCTGAAATAGATTATCCATTCTTCCAAGGGATGTATACCCTTCCTTGTTCCTAAGATTCGACTGCCTGCTTCTCCGATATTTGAGGCCTCCAGTCCGAAGATGGGACCCCACCCCTTCCTTGCACCAAGAAATTTGTTACCCGTTTTCCTTCAGATTTAAGTACCAGTCTCGTGTTTGACACGTGTGCCCGTGTTCAGAGAGCAGTGCCCCCGGCTTCTCTTGGTATGCACCCCTTTTGTTCCATGATTCCCTCCTGTTTCGTAAGGTGCAACCCCTTCTGGTCTCCTGGCAGATGCGTCCCTCAACTCCGGTGACCCTCACGTTTCATGGGATCCTCCGTGTTCCCCAAAAACTGTCTCCCTTTCTCCGGAGAGACACGTCCCCCGAAATGATGCACCCCGGTATTCCTTGGTCTGTTCGCGCCTGCGTGGCCTGGTTTATTCGCCTTCACATTTCGTTTGAGATTTGGGCCTCCTTAGTTCCTGGGAAGTTTATTCCTTCCCTTATTTTCGGAGAGATGCGTTTTTGTGTGAGATGTAGCCTCTTCTACCCCGTAACCTGTGCCACCTGATTCCCCTGGAACGTGTGCCATATTATTACCCTGGACGTGTACCACCTCGTTTCCTCATAAGCGGACCCCTAATTCCAGGCGGACAGCCTCCGTATTCCTTGAGAAGGGTACCCTATTTCTTCGAGAACAGCCTGTGCCACTCATTCGCTGACAGTTGGCACCTTTTTTTATTTATTTATTTTTTTTTTTTTTTTTAATTCCTCGGTCTTAAGTGACGGGGCCTATTGCTTCTAGAGACGTGCCCCAGCCTCCTCCTTTTCACGGATCCATCACACTTATCAAGGTTGTCTCCTAGCACTGAGCACTGTGTTAATAGCTGGGTGCATCTCGGGCCTGGTGGCATATGCCTTGCCCTGGCAGAGCTGATGCCCACATCTGTATCCGTAGCTGCGAAATGAGCAGCTGCACCGCCTGATCGCGGAGCTGCGCGGCCAGCAACAAAGCCGCCCCTCACCCTCAGAAATGGCTGCTGCCAGCCTCCACCGAGAAGCCCCTCGCACCTTTCTAGGGGGCCCTTTACCTTGATTGTTGGTGGCCCGTTGGCACAAAGGCCTCTTTGTTTCTGCCTGACAGTGACGCTTCCCCAGCCCTCGCTGAGCAAATCATTAACATCAGATGTCTCCCGCTATCTGGGTCCCTGGAACAGGACAGGCGCCCCGCCCCTTCCCTCTTCTGCCTCGGTGCGTTCCAGAGAAAGCATGCCAGGCCCCAGGAATACAGGAGCTGCACCCTCGCCACCTCCGGTCCTTATTCAGGGAATGCTGCGTTTTAGGATTAGGGCTTTTCGTCCAAGAAACACGCCCCCCGTTGACTGACTGACTGCTTTGTGCGCTTGTGAGGGGACATGGCATGGGGTTTTCAAGCAGCACACGGCCTTTGGTGGCTTTTTACGCAGGAAATTGTACCGGCAGCCATCCCCACCTTGCAGTAGAGCGTCCCCTGCAGGGCCTATTAAAGGGGTTTGCATGTTAGCATGGTGCCTTGTTTGTGGCTGAGACCCCAGCAGAATTGACCGTTTCCTTCTCAGTTCGGATGGGGGGAGACAGAGGCGACCAGGACCAGCGCGTTGTGCTCTCGGTTGAGCCGAGCTCCTCTTAAATTACAGGGATGCGGCGCGAGTCTGGGACGGTTGTAGGCCACGATGCACGGCTGGGATCGTAGAGGAATTTCGATTGAAATGTCATCCGCTGCAGCTCCTGACCCAGGCTGCGGCGATGGGTGCGTGACATGGCATTTAGTGCCGGCGTCCGCCGCGCTGCGAGTAAGAAGGGCTCGTGCATATATTTGCTTTTCTCATTGACAGGCGAAGCATACACATTCCAAAACTGCACACTGTATATCCAAAGAACATTTAAAGAGCTACTGGTGAAAGTTGCAAGGTGTAATCCCTCTACGTGATTGGGTATTTACATAGCGCCGCGACTATCAGTTTAAGTGTATTGGCGCTTTGTGAGGGACTCGACTAATGTCAGATGCTCATGCAGCTTAGGTTTTCCTTTGGTGCACTTTGGACTAGAGCAGCGCTGGTGTGGGAGGGTCGTTTCAAACAAGATTGTCAGGGCAAAGCTCGGTATCTATATTCTTTGCGGACAAATTCCAATCACACATTGATTCTTTTTGTAGTTTTTTTTAATGGTGGTGTCACCCTATCCTTGATAGTGAGTGAACAGAACATGTAATCCCTACATCGACGGCCCACAATTTGGAGATCGTCATTATGCCCAATATTTAAAGAAACCTAAGAATTCTATCGCCCAAGTATATCCTGATTATATAATAAATCAACCAAACGCCCTGAAGAAGCCCCAGGCCGGATGGCCATGTAAAGGGGTGAAACACGTGTTGGCTGTTCTGTTCACTCACTATCACGGATAGGGTGACAACACCGCCATAAAAAAACCTACAAAAAGATTTAACGTGTGATAGGAATTTTTCCGCAAATGATATAGATACTGAGCTTTGCCCTGGCAATCTTGTTTGAACCTCACTCACATTAGGGGGTTAGGGGTTTCCTCCTGTTAAGGGCAGCAAAAAAGAAGAAAATTACTGCTCAAATATACGGCGGGTAAGGGATTGGGACCTTTCACCCCTTATCTCCAAAAAAGTGGGAGGGTAGTTTGCAGTGTGTGGGCTGCCCTCGCGGATGTGACAACACCAGGGCCTGATTGGCAGATACCTTTAGATTACTAATGACGTGGTCCTGTGTTTTTGTGACTTGACTGGGGCGGGGCATTGCTAGAAACTTACCTAAAAGGTCTTGAACTTTTGACAACTACTCCACAAAGCAGCAGTTCCAGGCGTTGCATCTAGATCAGTAGTCTAGGGCAAAACCACTATTCTAAGCAGGGGCGTACCATGGTCAGTACGACTGCAGGGTGTGGGACAGCACTTGAGGCCCCATGGAAAGGGAGGAGTGCGGATTGTGATGCCTACTTAAAACACAGTATTTTGTAAAATGGCCATGTTTTAAGAACTTTAAAACAAAAGTGTATGTGTGTTTTCGTCTGAGTATTTAAAAATCCCAAGTGAAAGCCGACAGATATCTTAACATACACAACTAACTAAAAGCTCCTGTGCCCAACAATTTACTAAATAATGCATTTATTAGGCAGGTGTAACAGGCTAAACACCCCCCTGAAGCTACGCCCTTGATCCTAAGCCACAATCCTCTGCATCTTGGGCTTGGGAGGAGTTGCTTCGCACAGTTGCAAAACTTGAGTTCACCACGAAGGAAGCTAAGGTTGCAACAACAATTTAAATTATTTTATCCCCTATGAACCTGTTTTTTTCTCTCCTCTTGGGTGAATTAATTCAGCTTAAACTCTTAGTTTGTTGACCCAGTGGCCCGGTCATCAACGATTAAGAGCCGATGGGTCAGAAGCATGAGTCTAATAACTATGGTTTTATATAGCACGGCTCCTAGTTGGAGGTGCGAAATGACACGGGTGCAAATCACATGCTTTTCAAGAGTTGCAATAATGGCTGCCAAGGTTTGGTATTGGCTTGTTAGAGTTCTACAGCCTATGCATTTTTAGAAAACGAAGCAGTGCTAATAAAGTGATAATTGAAGCTCTAGTGCGTTATAGCAGAGTTTCCAATAAAGGTGCGATTTACCATGACTTAAAGATACGGAGCCCATATTTGTCACAGGCCTAACGTTTTTTCAATATCCAGTACTTCTAATTCTTTAACAAAGTAAGTTCCCTCACAAATCTAGGGCATTCAATATTATTTCCTTCTGGACAGTGTGTTGATAGTCGTGTACTTTGTAAATTCTGCATTTTTTCTACGAGCGCATATTTGCCATAGATTTATACTGACTTGGGACCTAAAACATCACCCCCTCCTTGGGCGCAGGAATCCTGACTTGTTAGAGAAAAAAGCCTTGATTGAAACCAAATGCAGCAACATCAGGCCCGGCTCAAGCTTGCCAAAGTTCCCCTCAGAGGTTTGGAAGAACACTGTGCACAGTCAGAGGGGAGGAACTTTTTTTTTTTCTAAGTGGAAAAGGGATTTCTTTTTTTAAAGGAAAAAAGCAGGGGTCATGGCTGGGAAGGAGCAAAAAGTTCCAGCATCTTCTTTCCGATTTTGCACTGGTACATAAAGAGTACGATCTTTTAACAATAGTAAACCCCTTGAAGGTTAAAAAAAGGCTACCTTTTTGATTCTGGACTTTTGGTGATTGTATAATATTGTGTTTACTTTATATATATATATTTTTTTATAGGCAGGCTCCTCTATACAGCAGATTTCGGGTACTCTGCTTATTTGTGAAGGTGATGCTCTGTTTTAATAATGGTCTTACATTTCGCTGAATTGTGCCAGTTTTAGTACTTCTAACTAAATGAAAATCAAATGGTTTGTGAAAGATTGCATTCACTGGGCAGTGACCGTCTTGACGGTCTGAAAGCCAGAAGTCCAGCCCCACTGTGCTGGCTTCAAGATCTCAGGATGTCTTTTGCCCGTTGCGAGTAACCATAAGTATCAGAATTTGATTGAAAATAAAACACAACATGGTGGTGGTAGTGGTGGAAATCTGTTCTCAGGAGGTGTCATTGTTTCTTGCCTACTGTTCATGTCCTGTGCTCATCGGCAAAGCATTTGGTTGACTACATTAAAATATTGACACACTATCTAGCATGATTGCTAGCCATTCGGTGATGGTGGCCGATGACGGCTTTTGTTGTTGTATTTGTATTGATTCCGTTGAAGGATATTATCCAAATGAGGTTAGCATCAGCATGTGGGGCCATAGACAAAGGGTGGTACAAAGAGATTAAAATGATGCTTATACCATGCAATGTATTTATATCCTATTTAGAGAAAAGCAGGTCAGGGAACACATGGGCCGGTTGTGTTGGGCATGTGCTACCACCTCCAACTAATGTCTGGTGTTACGGCAGTTGGTGGGTGGGAGTTTCATTAGGTTGGGAGGCTTTCACTCACTGACATTACTTGCAACAATGTGATTTTTTTTTTTGATTTTTTTTTTTTTTTTAAGCTCGCCCTCATTTTCAGCAACAGTGCCATAAGAATAGTCATCCCTATGACTTGGGCTCTGCAGTAACCTCCCTAAGTCCCTCCTCCGTAGCCTGATATCTATTGGCAGGCTTTCGGATATGCTGGCTTTGGCAGACTTTGTAAGTAGCAGGTGCTGTACGCTGCGAGCGTCAGTGGGCAGCTATGTACAACTTTGGAACCCTGTGTTCTTAATAGAACACCTTTTGCAAGCACCAGAGCCCCAGCCTTACATCCAGAGGCGATTCACTTCCCAGGGTTATACAAGAACTCTCTCAGCCTCCCGGTGTTTGCTGTTACACCCCAATGTAGCTTTGCTGAATGATGTCTATATTTGAGCGTCCAATATACCAGACTCACATTCTTCTGGGCACAGATTTGGCAGCCAGTAGCTGAGATAGAGCTGGTCACATGGGTTAGGGTGAGCACTTAGTTTAACCTTCCTTGATGACCATCTAGCCCTTTTTTTAAGTACAGACTCCTGATAGCCCTGCATTAACATCAATCCACCCATAGCAACATTATCTGTAGGTCAGTAGTAACCCTATAATCCATTTAACCGATTAGCAACATTTCTTTTAACTAAATAACTCCAATGGCAACGTTTGCAGCCTAATCTCCTGCGTGTATAGAAATGTGTGGCTTGGGGGAGATACTGAATATCGGTGAAAATCAATTAAAGTATACGAATTATTCTAGAAAACAGCACACAATTATTTCCCTCCCAATAATCTTGTAAATGTTTTGTCACTGCGGATATGCATAAAACAGCATTTGAGTTATTTGGCCTCCTGGCAAATTTTTGCAGACTTAAGTCTGCAGTTCTGATTCATCCAAATACTTTCTCTTCTAGGGGGGAACTTCTTGGAGAGTAGGTTTGCTTCTGAAAGCACTGCCAACAGTTCTTTCAGAAGAAGAACTCTCCAACAAAGTACAATTCCGTTCCTAAATTGATACAATCAGCAGTGTCTGACATTTGAAGTTACTCAACTTCAAGATCAAATTCTGAAAGCTGTCGGATATAATATACAGGGTATCCATTTCATAATCTTTCCACCTCATTGAAGGAGGCAGGCTGAATCCTCTGCTGTTTCAGGATATATTTGGGGTGTCCCTCCTCCCCTTGTTTTTTGTTCTTGGGTTTTGTTAATTTCCCTTTCGGTTTAGGTTCTGTGTGGGCCTTTGGCTAGGTCAGAAAGGACCAGCGGACTTATTTAAAATCATAATTCCTTGACATACTCCATGATAGTAGGCCTCTTGTGAGGATGTGGCTGGGGTCAGTGGGGCCGGTGTACAAGGAGCTGGGCCTAGAAAGGACCTCGTCAGTTCCTCCTAGCCTGTGCCTAGGACTCTGTGGAGACAAGAGCCTTGGTTATACACATACATTTGTAAGAGTATGCCAGAATTTGTGCACGTATGGTATGTAGAAAGCTGACTGACAGCCTTTAACTGTTCATTATTAAACATCCTCCTATCTTTAAATAGCAAGAGACCCATTAACTTATTCCTTACTTTATATGTCGCCAGCCAGCCAGGCTCTGGTCTGTGTCAGAATCTTTGAAAGCACAGTGAAAACATTCTGGACCAGGATGGCTCTGCAAGGTCTTTGTAATGGAAACATCTATCCCGTATAAATCCTCCTCCCATAACATGATAGGCCTGACATCCCCATCTACACGCCTCCTGTCATAACTAGATTGATTGAGTGCACCACTTGAACCAGGTCCAGTCAGTTGCAAGGTTGACACTCAAAAGTATGACCAGTGCATTTCTGGTCTAATAGTATAGTATCGAAAATATATACACTCTGAGCGTGGCCCTAATTTACGTTTCTTGTACTTTGTTACGTCATGTTTCTCTAAGTCAAGCAAGTATTGTGTGTATGTTACATATTGGCTTCCCCCGTTGGTTGTAACACAGTCGAGTTTACCCGAATCTGCTCTAGATTTTAAGTCTTAATAGAGCTTGTTATTCTGAGGCTGGGCTGTATGGGAACTAAATGAGCCGAGCTTTAGCTAAAGAGATCTGTGCACGTCCTTGGTGTCTTTGCTTCAGCAGCACTGGCTCAGCTTTTCATCCTTCCATTGCGATAAAATAGGCATCTATAATGGAGGAGGTGGCTAACAGGACGCTGCGGAGGTTGATGTAGGTGCCGTGTGGTGCTTACCCGGAATTCAGGAAAAAACTGAACCCCCTTGAGATGAGTGATAGAGGCCTGTCTGACACGCCCCCAGCGCTTGTATTGACTTGCATTTAATATCGGGGATTATATCAAATGTGTTTTGACAGGGTATTTTTTATGAATTTTGTGTTAATTGAATATAGAAATGCTTAACCTATTAGAAGGGTTTCAAAGGGGAAAAATGACCGTATCCGTTTGTTTTTTAAAGTCTGCTGATATTAGCACAGTGGCAGTTTGTTTTTCTATAGTTCAAACTATATGTATCATTTGAAGTTACATACTGCAGACTCCCACTGGTGAGATGGCACCTGGGGATTTAGGCCCTGTTCTGCAGTACACCTATACAGTATCCTTCTAGTTATGAAAGGCACAACTAGAGTATTGATGACCGATCTAGAGTGCTGTAAGGTTATATTTGGAATATTGTGTCTGAATCTAGAGTGCTGTGTGAAATGTTGGAAGATGCTCTGTAGTTTTGTGTCCAGCTCTGAGGGTTACTTTTGGCAGACTGACGTAATTTTAGAGGCCGTCCTGGAGTATTGTTTCGTTCTGCTCTTCACATCAGGACTCCTGTACCAAATTCTATTGGCTTCATATCAGGAGTATTGTACCCAGTCCTGTAGCAACGTATCTTGAGTCTTCTACTCGGTTCTGTTCTATTGGGCACCTTTCAGGGCCGGACTGGCTGTAGCGGGCACTGGGCGTTTCCGGGGTGGGGCCCAGTTTTGTTGCTGCGGGGCCGGTTTTGTAGCAATGCTGCAATATCGGCCCCCTGTCACAAAAGCGGGAGCAGTGCTTTTTGCTAGCACTCTCTGCTCCCGGGGCTGGTCGAGTAGCGTTTTGCCAGGACGTGTTCCTGTTCACAGTCCGGTCCTGGCACCTTTCTTGAGTTTTGTCTAAGCTGCATATCTGGACTGTTTGTCTCAGTTCTCGTGGCCTCATCTGAGGGCTTTGCCTAGTTCTGTGGGTATAATCTGTAGGGTTTACCCTGTTCTGTGGGCTTCATCTGGTGTCTTGTGCCCTATTCTAGTGGCTACATTTGAGCTGTGTGCTGATTTCCAGAGGTCCTACCTCTAAAAGAATAGACAGCCGAAGACCTGGCTAGAACTGTGGTTTTTAGAATTACAGAGGATCAGGAATAATTTATACTGGAGGAAAGGTGTGGGTACATTGACGTAAGGACATGGGTTCACCAAAATGGGACAATTGCCTAGCAGCAGTGGTGGCAAAAAATCATGGCTATGCTAGAAAATGACCTAGATGGATACAAACGGGCAGTGGCACAGACAAAGCAGAGACCAGGCTGGGGGCAACTTTGGGTCCACAGGGGTAACAGACCGGAATAGAGGCAGATTGAGTAAGTCTGGTGCTCTTCATTTGTTTCCAAGTACTCTCCACAAGTGTGGTGTTGCATTCACTCGCCTGGTTTGTGTGGATTTGTGAAACTAGACCTTGTTCTGTGCAAAGCCTTCAATCCAGAGGGTTACATTTTGAAGGAGTGAGTACATTCTCTAGATCCTGGTTAGAGTGTAGGAAGCCCCCTGACCTTTATTCAGATCGTCCTCCTACGTTTGTGGACCAGACCCTGTGTGTTGGTTGGCACGCATACTCTTCCAGGAAGCCAGTATTTGTATAGCAGTAAAGAAGAATATAATGGTGTACTTTTTAGATGTTTTAAATTTTTTGCTAATTCTTAGCGGGTAAAATAACTCTGAAATTAACCCTTGGTCCATGCTTGTCACAGTAGTTATATTTCGGAACTTGCGTTAGATTATTATTATTTTTTAAAGTTCCATTTCCATGCATGGCTCATTTTTTGCACATCCTGTAGCATCATTCAAAAGTATAGCATTTTAACTGATTTTAGAAAGGTTCTTAAGCTTCCTTGAGACTTCCTTGCTGGGCTTCAGCCTCGCATGCATGCCAATGAAACACGTGTTCCTGACCTCACAGGTGTCTAAAGGTAGGGTTTGTCTCAGCCCTGTATTCTTTAACGTGTAATATCTTTTCACCCCGTCATTAACAGCAGAATAATCAGACCCTGCCTGGCCTCTGGCATACGTGTATTTCGCATCTGACCAACAAGGTCTTACTAAGAGGCTAATGATAAGCCTGTGGGAGGATTTCTGCACCAATTGTGAGCAGCACATTGTTTGCGAATGCGGTAATCTGAAGGGAAAATAACATCGAAAGCGTCCGAATTAACTGTACAGATTACAGGAAAAGCATACTTCTCTCACACAAATATGCACGCAAATGCCTTAACAACTTGCGTTCGGAGACACTTCACAGACTCAAAAGCTATTGACGCGAATGGGAGGAAAACTTTATTGTGTTTTTGTATGTCTTCAAAGAGCTGATATTGCTGTATTGGGAGACCTATGCCTATGGGCTGTGCGTGTCGAGACCTATTACGATCGGGTTAGACCTGGTTGGAGATTGTTCGTCTTTACAGACAGTAGAACCGTTACAGAGTTTGAACATGGATTGGCAAAAGAGGTACATACTTGTGTATGTTTTTTTTGTAGCATTTAGACTTGTTTTCCAGGATTGCACATGCTTTTAGATTGTACATATGCTTACAGGGTCTAGATCTGGAACCGGGGGGCACACATAGTGAGAGAATTGACACCTGGCTGGAAAGGAGGATCCGTGCTTCTGGGTTATGTAAATCTTCTGGAAATCTCGATGAAAAGTGTAACCCGTGCTTGTGGAATGTGTAGGACCTCTGAGAATCTAGATTTAGTGATCATTTATTAGGAAGAGGCAATCTAGTACACCTTTCAAGACTCCTGGATCTAGTTATTTAGCCTTCTCATTTTACAAATTGTGAGAAGACACAATTGCTGAATCTTTTAAAATCGAATTGTGCCAGCTCAGAGTAACATAACTTTCATTAGCCAGACTTGGCAATCATGTTTGAGTATGTACAAAAAAGACAGATAAGGTCAGTGTTCAGAGATGTTTACTACATCATGCAATATCCTCTTCGTATTTATGATGAGATTAGTAGGTAGGGCGGAGGGCTTTGAGAGACCCCACTGTCCTTTGAAACAACTTTATCTGTGCCATAAAGAGCAAATTAATGTCTTTCTAATATTCTGAAGATATTATTTTTGTACAGGTTTCATATATTCATACATGTAATACTTACGTTATTTCGGTATTCATTTATGAGAGTACCAAATTGTTCTAACTTCTCAAGAGTTTATTTAACTTGTTGTTTAAGGAAAATATCCTTTGTGATCGCTTCGGTTTTCCTTGTCTAAATAGCAGGTTCTTAAGTGTACATTAAGAATAAGCACACAGCTTGTTGAACGTTAGTTTTTCTTCAGCAGCTCAGTGGTGTCCGAGCGATTTGGTGTCCTAAAAAGCTAGATACAAAGCAAACCTAGAACAAAAACAGACCAAAACTTCACAGATGAGGAAGATACACTTGAAATAAAAGCGTTATAATATCCTAAACTCGAGAATGGATAGGGTGGTGAATTGAAGGAATTATTTTTGAATTGGGGATCATTTCAGAAAATGACTTTGTAAATCTTTTTGTGTCTGATTTTGGAGGATAACTGGACACTTGCCAAAACATGGTAAGCTGTCCTCTCTGGCCAACATTTATATTCATGGCTTCACTCAAAGGAAGTGTTCCTGCAGGTTGACCTGCCTGCATCTCCACGACTTGGAAAACCCTTTTGATGGGGCATGCGCTGGTGTACATGGCGTGTGAAGAGTTTCCCTGTTTAGAAGAGGTCTTGTGCTGCTAGGTCTGTTAGTTTGTGTCCCTGTCTGAGCCAGCTATGTACACCATGAGACATGCATTTGCAAATCTTTCTTCAGAAAAATAAAGCACGGATAGGTCTGTAATGCCACCATGACCTGGTGGCCTGGATATCATACTTTTTTATCCAAGGAAGTACATATTTGGCAAAATAACCTGCTGATCGAACAGAAAACTATACATTTGGTGGGCCTGCCCCATATCTAGAGGGGGCACCACCGTCAACCACACAGCTGTGGCCATCCTACACCCATTCAATAAGGGCCTTGGAGTTGTATTTTTCATTTTGCTTACAAGGGATAGCCATGCTTCCAATAGACCTTGTGCTGCCTGACCATCTAGGTTTGTGTGGAGCCCGGTCTGCTACAGGGCAAGTACCAAGAGCAGCTATGCACCACAATAGGATTACCCTTCTATTTCATTAGTTTGGATTACCCTCCATAATTACATGCCTATCGCAGTGCACCCAACACAAGAGAAAGTAAAGTGCAACGCAGCCTCTTGCATCCAGAAAAAGCCTTTTGGCAGTAGGATCTTTTTCGACTTGGTAATATTTGGGTGCCAACTGACCGTGAGGTGCTCAGAGGCATTTTTGATTGAGAATGAGAGCTATGGAGACCAGCATCTGGTGCCTTTTAACAGCATTTGTTCCATGCCTTATACTCCCCCAAGGGCTTTGATGCCAAGAGCATTGGCTCTTTTGGGTAAAATGCACTCTTGCTTCAGCTGAAGTGACGACCTGTAAAGATGTGATTGAATCTGTATGGTTCCAAGTTATTGCTCCTCCCCTAAATGCAATGATGTATTCAGATGATTGAGGACCGAAAAATGGCTGCCACCCACATCTTGTTTGTGATTTCCTTACTTATGGTGTCCCATGTACTTGAACTTGGTCTCCAGTGTTAATCTGAATTTTCTTCAACTGTTACTCCTATGACTGAGCCCCATACATTTTTCAAATTGATGTCTTTAAGCCACAAGCTCCATCATCTCTCCGGAAGGCAGGCCTGCCACTTAATAAGAACTAGCTGTGAACTGCCTGTTATTCTGCAGGTGGCTTTCTGTTGATGTATTCAGTGATTTTTCATGTGGGTGGTGTAGTGTAGCATAAAGAGATGCTGTCGTCATTCCTTGCCTAATTAACGTTTTATGATATTCGAGGAGCGTGCTGCTGCCCAAGAGCTGTCCTGGTGCTGTCTGTAGTGACACATGAGGTGGAATGAGAGAACAAGAGTAAAATGGCTGGCTTTTAATGGTTTGTTAAAGTCAAACGGTTTCTCTTCTCAAAAAGATAGAATGATATGTAGGAAAAAGCATTTTGTGAAAGAAAGTTTTTCCCTGCTATTGATTGCCTGGTTTGTTGCAGTGGACCCCCTAATTGCGACTGCTATGCGCAGACGTGGGTCCCATGCTCACTGTGTCACAGGACATGTGGTACACCTCACAGTCTTGTTAGAAGTAGGTTAACACTGGTCTGGTGTTGCTTGTTTTCCTGTCTGGAGTAGACTGGGGCTTCTAGTTCTGTTTTTCACCCACTATGCCACTTTAAACAATGGTCTGCAAAGCTGCCCGAGTGATCACCAGTGACCAAGATCAATTCAAGCATTTCCTCAGTCCCCTTGTTTGCTGCATTGATAACTTGTACCAAATTCAGAGGTTCTTAAAGAGTGAATATTACCACATTGGTTGGGTATTTGAGGGTTCTGATGTGTTTCTGGGTCTGTGATTCAATCATTGTAGGGTTGGGGCTAGAGCTAGGGTTAGGATTTCTATTGGAAGTACAGACTAGGGCTTCCTATGTTATTGGTTGTTGGGAGTAGGGTGGGACTAGGGCTAGGGTTAGACCTTTAATTGGAAGTAATGATTAGGGCTTCTGTTGTGATTGGTTGCTGGACTGGGTGTGGGACTTAGAGTATGGTTAGGCTTTCTATTGGAAGTAGGGACTAGGGCTACCTGTGCCATTGGCTGGATGGTCTTGTTTTGGGAGTACTGGCAGGGCTAGGGCCTTTATTGGATGTAGAGATCAGGGTTTTTGAAGTGATAGGGTGCTTGGACTAGGGCTAAGATTTGCTGTAAGGTCCTGGTCTCTTATTGGTTCCTAGATTTGAGGACTAATGTTGTGATTGGATAGTGTTAGGGCTAGGGTTCCCATTGGCTGAAGGGGTCACCTGATTATTAGGGCTATTAAAAAAGGCCAGGCTTAGGGCGCGTCAGCCCGGGCGTCGAGGCTAAGTGCAGAGAGGACAAGCCTGTTGAGGACAGAGAGGACAAGGCCAGTTGCCTGTTTGAGCCTGTACGAGGCTGGTCGGGACTAGCACCAAAAATTCTGCCCTTTTTCTCATTTAGAAATACCCAGCCCACACCATCCACAAACCGAGCAACACACTCACACCAAATGTACACCACACACAACACTATGCACAGATTAATGTACCCGCCTGCACTAGAAACCCAACCAAACCACATCTACACACCCTACTATCCCAACTACAACAAATATCCACCATCACCTACAAACAGTAAACAACTCTATCCTATACCACTAACCAATACATGCATCACTAACAGAACACCAATCTACACCATACATAACTACATCCCATTCAGACACACTCTCCCTGCTGTAATTACACCTAACACACCACCTATTATCACTAACAAAGGTATAATCATCCTTCCATCAGTTGTCCAACAAACACCCTCCTCTCCCTTCTACCGTAATAACACCAACGCACAACACACACACTGCACACCACCACACTTTGTAACTCTTGCAACACATATACTTTCAATGTTGTTATGGATCTACATATTTATCTCTTTCTTCTAATTTAGCATTTCCAATGCACTACCCTATCTCTCATCCTATACATCTATCCTCTACATCCACTCTCTCGTTTATCCCAAACACCATACCACTACTATGATTGCCAAAACAACCCTTTCTAGATTCTCTCCTACTCTACTCCTCCTTGTATCATCAGACACCTCTTTTACTATACCAATCCCCTGAAACAAACCTTTCTAAACTTTCCTGAGTCCTCCCCTCAAACTCCTTTGTACTCATCCAAAAGTCTCCGCCTATTGCTAAGACCAAAAAAAAAATCTTTCACTTTTATCCCTCCACTATCCTTTTCAATCGGAATTAACAGACTAACATGTTCACTTCTCAAGTTCCATATTAAACTATACTAATATACTACCCAAATAACTGAATAACATAGCCACTACTCAAATTACTTAATATTTTTTTTTTTTCTATACTAATTTTCAACAGTAATCCTTTATGGTTCCGGAGTGGCATGCTACTCGCCAGAAAAGCGATTAAACACCCATCAGGGGTAACAAGTGCTATATGAGTGCAAATCTTACTTCCCCTTTTATCCCTCCGCTATCCTTCTCACTCCAAGTAACTGACTAATATCCACCACTGAAATTACTTCATATTTCACCATATTAATTTACCACTAATCCTTTCTAGGCTTCCTGAAAGGCATGCGTCAACAAGCGCTATATAAATACAAACCTTTGTCCTCTATCCTTCTGCTATCATATCAAATCCAAATCACTGACTAACCTATCCACCACTTAAAATGTACTTGCATGTTTCACTATACTAATTCAACACTAATCCTCTATGGGTCTCTGAGTAGCGTGCTACTCGCCTGAAAAGTGCTTCGACGCCTCGTCAGGGGTAGTAAGCGCTATATAAATGCAAATACAATGCAATATGTGTATATATGTGTGTGTGTGTGTGTGTATGTATATATATATATATATATATATATATATATATATATATATGTATATGTATGTATGTGTGTGTGTATATGTGTGTATATATATATATATATAATGTAGCTGGTGAGTTACCAGTAGTTAATGAGCTACTTGTTGGAGAAGCCTGGTTTAAGCAAGCCAAAGATTGCATGTGGTACCCCTCGTTAAGTGCTCTGTCCCCGCCCTCCTTGTTGCTTTTGCTCCCATGTTGCTACGCTCCCATCCCTTACATGTTTCTTTCTACAACACCATCTCAGTTTCTCCCACCTCCCATTCATGCCTCTAAAAACTCTTTTGTGCTACTTTTTTGTCTTTTACTTACTGATCCTACTCTGATTGGTAATTCAAAAGAGAAAACAGTGCCTGCATCATATTTAAATCTCACAACAAAATGCATGCCAATACTGATAATTAATCAAAATTCATTCCATAAGATCACATGCGACACTCATTGTGATCAGAATACACTTCTTTTGTTCATTCCTTTTTTTTATTTCTTCATTTCAATAAAAATCACTGTCTTTTTTTTTTTTTTTTTGGGAAATAATCTCAATGGTCCACACGAGTACATTAACCCAATTTTTACACAGACCACACGTATTAAAACACATAAATTACATACTGCATATGTTATACATCACACTTATTAGACGACAAAATACATGACATGGACAACAAATTATACAATTAAAAAATGAACAGGCGCAAGTTCCAAGATTAAAAAAGTGAAAAAATACAAAATTGAAACAAAAAGAAAAAACTGCCCAAGACGGTTGCAACTTTGTAAGACCGTTTAAAAAAAAAAAAAAAAAACTTTAGTCTGGGCAGTGACTAAACAGTGTACTATTCAGGATAACCAGGTAATTTCATCAGTCTTTTACACAAAAATTATTTCAAAATGCAAAAGAGGGTTGGCCTGACAGTCTATTTATATACACCTGGATAGTCCTACTGTGGTCAACGCGTTTTGAACTACTGAAATGATTTTGTAAAGTTGTCCTCAGGACCTAGAACTTTGTGAGCTTGGTTTTAGATCAGCCGATCTCCAATATAGGGATGAACCTATATTTGTACTATTCTTCCTATTTCCAAAATTCTGGTAGTCCAAGATTGTGTGGTGTAGTTGGATGGTATGTGATTTTTTTTTTTTTTTCTTTTTACCTTCATTAATTTGATTTTAGGGTAATGGCGCATAAATGTGAAAATGCTGTAGCAATTTGAAAGCCTTATGTTTTAAGACGTTTTTGGAGGACATGCGCGGGATTTGATCTCCGAAAGTCCCTTCCAAAATTCCTTTTTTGGCTTCCAAAGTCTTCAGTCATAGAATGAAACTGCTTCCGAGTGGGTGATCTTACGGAATGAATTTTGATTATCAGTATTGGCATGCGTTTTGTTGTGAGATTTAGATTATTGGCCTAGCCTTACTGATGAAGGGCCAACACCCTCTCTAGTGCATCCTATTTAGGCACTTGAATGCATGTTGCACATGCGTGGAAAATGATGAGGTGGGTGGACGCCTCATACCACCCAAAAGAGTAGACCTCCTGGCTTTGCCTCTGCTGTCTGTGAACCACAAGAGACTCAGTTTCCCAGTGGGCGGTTGTGTGAGGTTGGCAGCATCACTACCCCTATATCTCAGATTCTCCAAGTGAGAAATTGCATCACTGACTCTGGGTTGTGCACTGCTTGCAACCACCCTGAGCGAAGCTATTAATTTATTATTTGCTGTTTGGCGTGGAGTTTAAAAGTAATGCAAATTATGCTTGGACGAAACACAAAAGTCTCCCTCTTTGATCGAGCCACTCTGGTTTCTGGTTATTAATGCAAATGCAACATTCAGGAAATAAGCTCTGCTTCCCATCCCAAGGAGCACGACAGACACCCAGCAGAAAAAAACAGTTACGGATTGCGCCATTCAGCTTTGGGGACAAGGTTGTGTCCTTTTTCAGGATAGGATGTTCTCACAGTAGAGGGATTGTACCATGAAAGGAGTAGCAATGTAAAAAGGCATTGAATCACAGTGGCAGCTTTATGAACACAGCCTCGCTCAGTTTATTCTACCAGAATGTTTCAATGCAATAATCCTTGTTTGTGCAGTCTGCAGTTTAACAGACCACAAATGTGAAGACTGTAAAATGCAGCCAAACCTTTATGTAATGGGATCTGTCTTTCAACATCAGTAACCAATGCAGCTAAACCTTTATGTAATAGGATCTGTCTTTCAACATCAGTAACCATTCACACAATTTTCTTTAAAATGCAGTTCCACTTCTTTTTGTGGCCTGGAACCTATAATGTACCAAGAGATTATCAGCTTTGTGTTTTTACATGCTATTTTAGATTGGGCTGAGTTACTTTCACGTGGACTCTTAGTGGGGGCTTTCACCGCCAAGTAGCTACATTCTAGAATTGCTTTTCGGTTTTGGATCAATTCATTAGATTAGCTTGTTAACATGCTGGGCAAACGACACTGGTAATAACATGGATAAACTGGAAGCGACGTACCAATGTGTGTGGAGCCCTATGGAAGGAGGGTCGGAGACTGTGAGGGCAGGTTCAACAAGTACTTTTTTACTCTTTATAGGGGAGAGCCGGTCTGCTCGCCTAAACACTACGGTCAGATTGTCCACCGGCGTCACGTCACTCCCACAGTGCCTTGCGGTGGGTCACTTTACTGCCGGGAAGCTAGACCGCGACACTACACATCTTCCCCCTTAACAACAACTGCAATAACTGTCACTGAGTACCACAGGTGTGGGGGAAAGAGAGCAGAGAGAGAAAGCGAGGGAGAGAGATTCACAACTGAAAGTTACTGAAATGTTTCGGCAGCTTCACCGCACGGCCCCTGCGGGTGTGCATTCCGATCCCTTGCTCTCTTCCTCCGCGGGGTCCAGCTGAGCTCCTGCCCTCCTCCTGATCTCTGCCGAGGGCGTTGGGTGTCTCTCACGGAATGCCCACTTCGTCTATGTCCCGGGAGGGCGGACTCTGGGTTAGCCACCTGGCTGACGGTCCATCCGCATTGGCTGAGGTTCTTGTAAGAAGTTGGCCTGGCATATGCTGCCCACTATTCTAGTGGGCACCTTGCACCAGTCCAAACGACCCTTATTGATGGTAGGTTTAAAGACAACCTATATAGAAAGCTATCCTAGTGGTAGCTGTGGAGAGCAGCCTTCAGGCTAAGTCTTGAAGGAATGTAAAGTGTTTGTTTTACCAGTCTATAATCTCATGAATAACCACATGAAAGGAGAACCACACCAGGTGTGTGTGTATATATGTATATATATATATATATATATATATATATATATATATAATATTTTTTTTTCAATAGTGCTCGCTCCATCTGCAACTTCCAGCCGGATTTGCACAAAAGACGAGGCAGACCCAACTTGGTGCTATTAAATTTATTTTCTTAAAACGCCACCAAAATCCTCACGACACGTTTCGGCAGATTCCAGCCTTGATCACATGAGTCTTTCACAAATCACGTTGTATAGCACTGTATATGTCTCTTTGTATCTTGGACAGCACAACTATATAAGTCAAAAAATTGAGAAAGCTGAATACTAAAGATTTACTTTCTCAGCCACTTGGGTCAGTGTTTATTGATTTGTGCTACTACGTTTGTACCCCACTAGGGACACACGGTCGCCACAGTAGTTTGAAATGCATTGTTGAAAGGTATTTCCACCCGACAGAACCATTATTGTTTGTTCAATTACCTGCCCAGGTTCTGAGGGTTACAGGGTCACCCCGTTATACTTAATGGTCCCACGAAGGATGTCGAGTGCTGCTGTGTCGGTTTCTGGATTGAACCCAAGAAGCCTTGGCCACAGCAACCCACGGAGAAAGCAGTGATTGGCTTTGTTGCATACCAGCAAGGTCTGATGGACTCACCCCTTGGTGGGTAGTCGGGGCACGTCTGGAGCAACCAGGGAAGCCCACAGGAAAGAAGTGTTACCTTTGTGGAGACCCACCAGTCAACGGACCAGGGATCGTGAAGGGGCCTCGAGCAGAAATGCTAGAAGCGGGCTCACGGAACACTCGTGGAGTGTAGTCTGACAATCTTCGGCGCAGATGGTACTCGAGGCTTTGACTACAAGTAGCCCAATGCACAACTTCGGGAACGCTCGGGAGTGGATGCACTAACAAATGTGCCAAGGAGTTCCGGTCCCACATCACTCGTGAGGACTGAGGGTCAGAATGCCCGCTGGCGTCACGTCACTCCCGCAATGCCTTATGATGGGTCTCGTGACTGCGGGAGGCTAGACCGCGACACTACACAATGTCTCCCACATGCATGTAAAGCAACCTGTGCTGTCTACTTTAGGATAAAAAAGAACCTGGCCATGAGTTAAGAGGGAAAGAAAATTCACATTTTCAAGCTGTGCTTTATGAAGATATAAGTTCAGCAGATTGTTTTTTGCTTGCTTCTGCTGGAACCTGTCCCGATCTTCATTATTAAAAAAAAAAGTAATCCGCTATCGGAGACTGACATGTATTTGTGTGGTCACAAGTGGAATCCAAGGATATATCACACACTGAAGCATTGTGCCTTGAGGGCTTTCGCCTTTCTGCATAATATGGACTAGTAGAAAAAATAAATGTACCTACTGTTACTTAATCCGGAAAGTATCCATTCCATCACCCCTATGCATCGCGAGCAATGGCTGAGCTGTTGACGCCTATTCGGCCTCGTCATTGAAGGACGGGGACAGGCTCTGAGCATCCCGTGTCTCACAGGAGAGGTGGTGGAGAGCAAAGCTGGTGTAGTGTGGTAGACTGTCGTTTTTGGGGGCACAGCTGATTTGCAGATGGGGGGTGCTTTTCAGAATGGCACAGTGGATGAATTTAGTGTTCTGAGCAGCTCATATTAAATGCCGATGGTAAACGGAGTCAAGCATTTTACCAGGCGGGCAGGCTGCAGACTGAGTTCTGGGTGAATGGTTCAGTTTGTGGGGGTGCTGCCTTCTGCGTAGTAGAGGGTCGTCCAATCTGGCCTGTTTCAAGCCTCACTACCTGGTAGTGTTGTGGATATGTCAGTCCAACGTAATTCTTGTAAGATAGAAAAAAACCATACTGTGACTTTTATTGAGACCTTTACTCCAAGGCATTCATAGCGTAAAATTGTACCCTTCATGGTGATAATGCCGGACATTTTAGCATCGGCTGTGTAGCACCGACTGTACTCGATCACCAAAAACGACATTTTTGCAAAACTTCTATTAGTGCCTTCGGGAGGCCCCAAACGGGCTAATTCTGTGTTTCTTCCATTTGTTGTTAAAACATAAAGTATGGTTGGATTGAAAACACACGCCATCTAATTATCTCTGCATTTTGTAGAAAAAAGAAACAAAAAAGCGAGAAGTGGAATCCAAAATAAAGGTTTAAGAAGAGGATGTGGTGTTTCCAAAAGTGAAGGCCTCACTCATCAAAGGCGGGAACAGGAACTGGAATGTCGTCTGCGCCGCCACGCCCGTCGTGTTTCACGGCTCGGTGACGCTTCATCGTGTGTATTCGCGCGGCCCTCGATGTGTGCACAAACGCAGCTGCAGGCCTGCTACGACATGCACACGGGGAAGGGGAGAGTCTCGGCTATCCACAATGGTTTAGCAAGCCATGGTTCCTGAATCCCACCCACAGGTTTGGTACTCGCAAGCCCTCTCTGGCAGCTGGGGTTGAGCGGCATCAGGCCGGTTGCTTTCTCTGTCAATCTATTAAGGGCTCATAAGCAGTCCTGGCATCGAGGCCAATAATTGTATGGGTCGGGGCTAGAATTTTTCTCCTCATCCTCAAGAGCATGGTTGCGATGTTGGTTAAAACAGAGTGAAGTGATGCAAACACTGATTTTAAACACCCCTCTGCAGGATTTATCTTTCAGCATTTGGTATGCCCCAGCTTAGATTTTAAGAATTTAGAACCCTTTCTGAGGTCAAATAATTGATTTTGTCGTAGACCAAAAGGGTAAGCTTGTACTATAGGCGAGAGCCCCTCTCACAAGGGTCCGAAGCGCGTCACTACTCCACATTTGCAATGGTGCTGGCATTATTTCTGCTTTTGGGCCGCGGGGTGAGTTTCTGTCCATTTATTGTATTCTTTTTTGTTTTCTCAAATTATGTTGGCCGTCTCTGTCTTGAACATACTTTTGGGTCACACTGATTGATATATGTATGTGTATGTATGTATATATGTATAAGTGTGTATGTGTTTGTGTGTGTATGTGTGTATGTATATGTGTATATGTATATGTATATATATATATATATATATATATATATATATATATATATATATATATCATTATATCAGATGCGCTATATTTTGCTTTCTTAAAAATCAGTTTATTTTTCAGGTTTTCTTTCCCATCTGTCTTAAACCTCGAACAAACTCACTTGAATAAAATCCAGAGCTTTACCGTTGCATTCTGAGCTCTGGCGAGTGCCATCGAGGCTTTTGTAGGTTTTTATGACAGGGAAAATGTAAAGGGTTTGCCCAGGATCATACTATATGTTCGATGAGGTGGAGCTCAATGATTTTTTTCTGTAGAACCAGTAAACCATTTTGCTGCAGTAAATTATTTGGTCACTAAAAGTACACCACAGTTTACCACTGCCGAAACCAGCCTCCAAGTTGTCAAAGGTAACAAACGATCAATTATCAAAATCAAAATTTACCTAAGGTAATGGCAGGCAAACCAGCAACCCATAATTTTTTTAATAACTCATGGCTCCCACCAAAAGGTGCAAGAAGAACAATTGAATGCGGAACAATTGAATGCGGAACAATGTCAAACATTCACCCCATTACAGAGATTTGGACCTACATCCAACGTTTTTTACTCCCCATGCCATTCAGTTTGAACCCAGCCATATGCAAATCAGTCTTGAGCCTGTGCCCAATGGGAACGGTCAAGCCCGAACTGCCAGGCCATGTCCTCCCTTGACCGGAAACAAGAATCCTAGGACCGGTTTCCTGGTTTCACCTAATCAGCCAGGCTAGCTTGACTCCAGTGGCATGTAGCGCACGGGACCCACATCTGGGCATACCCGTAATTTAAATAACAACTGGCTCCCACCTAAAGGTGTTCCTTCAGCACCACACGTTTTGCAAACACAAATGTTTCACTGTGATGCCTTGGCTTGCACATAAAACCCAAAAGAGTTGCAATGTCATTCACAAATCCTACTACCATTGTACGTGGTTATGCTAGAGTTTGTGCGCACTTTAGCTAGTTTGTTGTGTAAAACCTAGAACAGAAAGTAACTATATTAGAGTATCCAACTGACGCACACAAAGAGGTATTCATTCATTCCAAGTACAAAAGAGCATCTGATTTATGATGCAGATTGCATTTAGTTAGTGCTTATTTTATCATAGGTTTGACTCCTCCAAAAACTAAGAATGAGCGCCTGGGTGTTTTAATTGTTGTATTCCATGAAAATGTCCTTATGTAACCCAAGACGATGACTCTGTACTTTTGGCGGAGTAAATTATTGGTAACTACTTCATATAATGATTTTAAGTAATTAAGAATAAATTAATTCAACTACTTTTAATATTCAGAAATAATAGTAAAGAAAAAGACACTTTTCATAATTCCAGAGTTACATGAAAATGAAACCAACACAGCACTATATGTGTATTGATATAAATATGAAATTATAATCAAGCAAAAGGTACATATATCTGTGAGGATTCACAGAATGGAAGAGAAAGAAAATACAGTGCATTCGAGGCTGGTATTATAGCGCATTAAAATCTCCATACCATATTAATTCATATTTTTTCTGCAAATTCCATTTTGTTGAAGTAAATCAGATTTTTGTAATTGGGCTGAGGGGCAGGGCAAGGTTGCCCACTCTCACCTTATTTGTTTAAAACCTTTGTCCTTGACTATATTACAACATTCATGTGTTTCTGGTGCTGGTTATGCTAAAGAAGATGTCAAAGTATTGCTACGTGCTGTTGATATTCTTGTTATACATAAAATAACCAGTATATATTTGGCCCTTGGGGATGTATGACGGTACAGCGCGTACCGTTACAACGCGTCCCTTTACGACGCAGTTTTAACAACGCAAGTCGTTACAACGACTTGCGTTGGGGGGCGCTGATAGTGAATAGTTTAATTTACTATTCCAACACCAGTCCCCGTGGTTAGTAGGGAAGGTGTTGGATAGTAAATTAAACTATCCCCTATCCTAGAGCGCCCTCCAGCGAAAGTCGTTGTAACGACTTTCGTTGTTAAAGCTGCGTCGTAACGGTACCGCGTTGTACCAGTTACGTTGTAAAGGATGTTTCCCGCCCTTGGTAGTACATTTTAAAATACCTCCCTTCTCTAGAAGAAGGTTGAGTCCTCAGTAGAAGACCACAAAGGAAGCATTATCAGGCTATTCTTACTCCATGCATTGCATACATGGAAAGGGTCCTTTTAATAGTAGCGCCTTCTCATTTCCCATACAGTACCCAAAACTTTCAATTGAGAATTTCAATACTGAAATACTGTGTTGTGAAGTAAGACATGTTGCGCCTGTTATTCTTGAAGACCTCCACAAACTTCTCCCCAGTGTAGCAGAGCTGCAACATAGTATTCTTTTCCAACTCCTTATGCTGAGGGCATGAGTAATAATACAGCCCTGAAGTCGCACAAAGAGGTTGGCAAGTTATTGGGTGAATGTTATCCCATACTTGTACCTAGTGTTTGAAGGTAAAAATGTCCCACAAGCACGACTCACTTTCTCATGAAAATTAATTCCATCACTAGAACCACACACGTGGAAGAAGTAAGATCTTTTGTTCAGAAGGTATGATCATCTTTAATGTAATAGAAACATACCCGGGTTATAATTCTAATTTCAGTAGTTGACCACCCATGGGATCCTATGGGTTTATTCCATGAATATGCTACAGCATGAGTTTCCACCTCTTCTATAGTAAGAGCTACTCGTGATCAATGGATATCATCCACATCTACTAATATTATTAGAGTTATAATAGTAACCACATCAGACATGATTAAACAAGTGGCCACCATATACCAGATTACCAGCAGTGATCACCTCAGTGCATCAGCCACAACTGCTGCCAGTAATGTAAAATTATTTGTCAATGTGGAATAATGCTGCATGGGTAATACATAACCGCCGTAGCTGCAATGCCTCTGCTGTCAAGTTAATGATATTAGTAGTAAGGTTCGCTGCACTCAAATATCACTTGCCCTACATCTGTTATTCACCAGAACTGCAAGAGTTTATAAAGCGTGACCGGTTGGCATTGTCCCATCTGCTCAAGATACGACTGTACTCAACAAATGTGAATCTACTAATATGTAGCTCAGGTCCAGTGGCCCATTCAGTTGCGAATCTGCTTCAGATAAAGCACTTGAGTTTCACGAGCTACTGGTAGTAGGAGCTCTGGTGGATCATGTTTGCTGTCCATACTGTTTCTGGCCATAAACCATGGCCAATTTCCTATTTGTGGTCGTGGCTGGCCATAAACCTTGGCCAATTTCCAATTTGTGGTCGTGGTGCAGTGATTACATTCTAAGAGGCAACATTTTTAGTCGGCCTGCAAAATTTGGGTTAGCCAGAAAACATCCATGGCTTCCCATTCATTTGCCTTTCCCCATCACTGTTCTACAAACTCTGTATTGAACAATGCAGTCGCTTCTGTTAAGGGATCCCAAAACATTGGCATCTCATCATTGATCAAGAATGATTCTTGATCAAACAGCGATATCCCAGATAAGAGTTTGAGCTTCTGAGCCTTGGAATGCTCTCCCTCAGTGCTGGTACCTCTATAAGATGGCTCTGCCATATGGCTCAACCACCCGCGGCAGTCCAGGGGCAATATTGCATATTGGAATGGCGAACACTGCACTTTTGTTGGGTTGATGAGAATGCCATGGACACATCCACCCACTCAGTCCGTATCGCTCGCAGTCTTCAGCGCCCTTTCCAGCTCTTTCTCCATTATGGCGTGCGGAGAAAGTCTCATGACCTGAGGTTTCACAGGGTCTTGAAAACCTGGCTGTTTACTCTGTAAATGTATCGGGAAAGTGGGCCTTGTTCCCAATAGAGTATCTGCTGTTCTGGAGCGCCGAGATATCCTGGGTTTAAGTTTGCGTTTGTAACATCATAACTAGAAATGGCATATGGTGGAGAGTTTCTATGGTGGAGGAAGGCAAGCATTTGGAAAAGATGCTCTTTCTCCACTTCGCATCCCACAAGAAATAAGTTAGGAAGTTCTGTTTCCAGGCAACAGAATTTCCTTTGGGACTGTATTTTAGTGTAATGGAAAGCGGTATTTGCCTTTTTTCTTTATCTTGTGCTTTCAGCCTGTTGGACTTTTCCTTGTTTGGTACAGCCAAAATCTGATTCTCACTTTCAGATAATAATGAAACAGATCATGTTTGCAGGCAAACGTGTAGATTTTAGATCGCTTTCTCTTTTTCTTCCGGGCATCTCTCCCTGTGACCTTGTTACATAGCTTCCTCTATGCTGCAGGCTCAGGGAAGTTCGTGATAATTGTTATCTGAGCAAGAATGGTTTGTTGTGTGGGATGCACGCAAAACTGTGACACTTTTGTATTGTCTACAATATGAATAGCAACATTTAGTTCCTATTTGACCTTCCTGAACGTGTGGCTCATAAGATGCTTACAGTGCAGAAATGCCCCGGTAATATTCAATAGAAAATAAATATTTGCCTTCTCTGTTGATTTCCCCAATGGCATGTTTGTCGAAGTACACACGCCATTGCAAATAACTAGTCATCTTGTATGTTAATAATCGAAAATCAACAGATTGGAAAAAGGCCAATATTTTAAACTCTTAATTAAAAGAGGTTTATCAAAATATGCACCGTAAAAACCGAGTTATTAACCCACAGTGCATCCACAAATAATACCTTTTCGTATAGGCACTGGCAAAATGTGGACCTGTTTTAAAGCCACATGCTGGACCCTGTCTGTGCAACCATGGAGATGAAATATCCGTTTTCCGTTCTTGTTTCGGTTCCTATTAAACATTTCTGAGTGATTATTGATATACTGTTGGTCTTGTGCAATTAACATTCCTGTGCACAAATGCTCAGCATGTGCTCTCAAGATGATTAAATGCCCCACGGCCTCGTGGTTGATGGTTCTCAATCGTGGGTTACTCCTCCCTTGTTTATCTAGTGAATGGCCTTGTGCTCACAGCATTTGTTTTTCTTCACTTGAGCGGCATATCCGAGTACTCGAGAGAGAGAAAAAAGGATCCCCATGGCTTTGTTCTCATGTTGAACCAAGAACTGGGACTTGTTTTTGTACCATTGCCTCATTATTCTACAACAGGCCTGTCGTGTGTTTCCCAAAAAGAGAGGTGTTAAACTCCATGTGCTGAGCTCCACTGAAACCTCTGTGACCCCACGTTGACCTCTCTCTCTGACCCCATGAACTCTCTGAAACACGTTGATGTTTGCCACATGTATTTAAGGGAAAGCTTGTCAGGTGGGTGCCCTCATGACTATCGTATTTTATTTTTGTTAGGTGAGTGTTAGATTTGTGTGTGGGATTGTAGTGAAAGTGCCATTGTAGTGCTTCCATATGTGCCTCCTAGAAGCATACAATTTGGCAGTAGGTCATATTCTAAAATATAAAGTATTGTTTTATGGCCGTTCTGCTATGTCATCTCCGATTCCTACATAATAAGATGTCTTAAATGCGAGAACCGTACACAGCACTACCTAGAGCTTCTCAAGTCTCTTATCTGATCTCATGTGAATGCACAATAATCGACTTTGCCTCAATAGTGCAAAACTGAAACCCTGCTACTGAGCCCTGTCACCCCTTCCATTTGTCTTGGTCTGATGAGTTGAGGTGTCCTCCTAATCCTGCAACTGGAGTTTACAATTTAGGAGTACTCTTAGGTGGAAATCTATCACTTACCCACCAATAAAATGTAGTTTCCAAAACTGCATTATACAGTCTGAGGTGTCACCATGGTCATGCCTATCTTCTCTGGTACAACAGATTATACACAGGTTTCCCTAGTAGATCTCTAGTAAAACTACATAGTGTTCAAAACTGCAGCATGCCTTTTGTTTTGTTTCAATCATGACAATCATGTCAGCCTTGAAATCCTCCATTTTGTCCCTGTAAAAGAGAGTGATTTTCAAAACTCTTTGCCTAGCACACCAGATGCTTTAAGGGCAGTCACCCAATTGCCTCACAAAATGTTAATCTCTTACCTACTTCCCATAAGCCTCAGCTTTTCAAACAGTGTCTCTTGATTACTCGCCTGATCAGATACAGGTGGTTCAGTGGTCGAACATTTCCTGTTCAGTCCTCCTTCCTGAAGAATACTCTCTGCTGCTTCTTTTGAGTTTCACAAAATTCCTTGGAAGCTCACCTATTCTCAAAAGTACTTTAGTAATGCACCCCTGTCAAGAAAATGTTCCTCAGCCAGTCCTCAAAGTTCTAGGTTGAACCAGTCAAAACTTGTTTTCAGGACTCTTTTTTTTTTTTTTTTTTTTAAAGATATTGTCATCTTTTGGGTACCATTCGAAGGCAGGTGTCCACCGCACGCCCCACCCTCATCAATTGGCTATTGGATTCTACATTATCATGTTCTATAGAGGACCATCTTGCTGTCTCACTAATGCTTATATGTTCTCAGCACCCGGAGGCTTCCCACCTCTAGGCGGTTAGTAATGCTTTCCAAAAACCGTTTTTCTAGATTATGTATTGGGTCCAAACCAAACCTGGCCTTGAACTCGTCTCTATTTTGATAGATTTGATTGTTTTTTGGCAACATTCTTAACATTGCGTTTGCCTGCAGTGTGCTGCAGCTCGGTCCTCACCCCCTTCCTGCTGGTCTAAAAAAACCCACACCACATGGTGGTAACTTCTGAATCCGTTTTTAAAATGCTCATATAAAGTAAAGGGGCTCAGCTACAACTGTCTTTACATAGAGACATCTTGTTAAATAAATACAAAAAATGCACGTATCACCTTAAATAGCCTGCCTGTCAACACTTTCTACAGTAAAAATACTAAAGCCAGGATTACCCCCAATTTACAAAGCCAAATAAACAGTTATCACCACTTTAGAATATATAATTGCCTATGGCAGAATGCCCCACAAGGGACTTCCCAAAAACATTAATATCCACCTATGAAGGATTCTGAAAAAGGTGGCCAGAGTCTAAATCTACCCATGATCCTCCATTCTGGAAGAACTATGTTAGCTAAAGATTACATGGAGGCTTACTTTTGCAAAGCGCTACTTCGCCCCTTCACATTGAGCTTTGCCAACATTGCCTTATGTTTGGTTTGTGGCGCCTCACTTCAAGTGGCTGTGTCAAACTATTCTGCTGCATGGTCTTATGCTTATTGTTTTTTTCAGACACAGTTTTGAAACCATCGGTGGCTTCAGCATGGTTGTTTTCAGCCTGTCCAACAGGGGCCAGTGTCTGAAAACCAGTAAATAAGATCTGGTATGCACTTGGCATCTCTGTGTAGGCTTCACCCGGTTTGTTTTTAAGCGGCTGCCATCCCCCCACTTCCCTCAAAGTTGCTCAACCTGTCCTCACTGTTTAGGATTGCATATACATCTCTTGTTGTATTGACATTACATAAACATCTGCTCCATCCGTCTGCCCTTTGACCTCTCTCCCCAGGGCCACAGAGGCCCCACCCACTGTACAGAGGTAGCCTCTGATGTGGGGACCACCAAGGATGATAACTCTCCAAAACCTTCTGTTATATGGTCTCGCCCAAAGTTTTGTAAACAATAAGATAATCTCAACCAGATTGAACCCAGTGTGGTATTTTCAGAAACAGAGCAGCATTTTCTTAGTTTTTTTTCCTTCGTTTTCTCCCTCTTTCTTTCTAATTTCTTTCAGTAGTTTTGTCCCTTTCTTCTTCTCCATGTTTCTCTTTCACACATCATCCTAATTCCACAGGATGTTTTTTTAGTCCTCATTCTTAACCTTTGCTCTCCCTTTTGTTCCTTTCTCTAGATTTGAATTTCTCTGTTTTCCTACTTGTAGCTCTCTTTTTAGCAAAAGGTTTTTTTTCTCTTGCTAGCTGTCTCTGCATTTATGTGTGTAGGGCAATGCTGCTGGCTCCAATTTAGGCCAAAATAACAGGAAGGTTATGTTAGGATAGGGAGCGAAGGGCATAAAGGTAGGTACAAAACAAAGGAACAAAAGCAAAGAATCAGATCCGATAAAAATCCAATACTGATAGCACTGACCAGCAGGAACCTTGGAGAGTATTGTCAATAAAGGAGTATGAGTCACTCCTAGAGCTTAGTTATTTTCAGGCAATGACAAATACATCACGCTGATAAGTACCAAACAGAAAACCGCGTGCTTGTGATTGTTGAAACTCATTCAGTGATGTCTTTCCTTCTTTAACAAAGTTGTGTTAAAGTGACCCTGCTTTTTAAGTATGTGATTTTTTCCTGAGCCTTTACTTACTTTTATTGGAGCTAAAATTGCACGTCTCTCATAAAGCGTTTGTTTTTCTACTTGTTTTGTGTGTCGCTATTTTGGGTCTCAGTGCTTTGGTGTGGGGCCTGCAGATGCCTCTGTGGATTGTTGCTTTGTTCCCTCTTCAACCACCGTCTCTTAATTCTTTCCTTCTGTAATAGCTCTTTAATTCGAATTTGAGGGTTTTCATTAATAAACTTTCTTTAAAAACAAGACAGACATGCAAGTTAAAAAGACTGACAGTTATATATGTGGTCGTTATCAGTGTGTATTTCGGGATTAGATCAACTGCATATCGGAAAAGTGTAGAGTGCCAGGGAGGTAGGTGTAGAGTGAAAGTTGAGGGCGATGGAAAGGCCAGGGCTTGCTGGAGGACGCTTGGAGCATACTGGAGCTTTCCGGTTTAAGAACAATATGAAAATCATACCTGACCATCTGAATTTGTGAGCCCTTTGAGCTGGAAAAACATGCACATATAAACTCCTCTTTGTGATCGATTGCCTTACACCATTGGCTTTGAAAAGTTATTATTTAAACTTTTGGATGCTTAAACCATGTTAGTGCAAGGTGTCCGTCTCCCACACGAAGAATACTTTTGAGTTGTACAGACTGGAATATTTTCATTGCACTTCATGTGCCAGAACAGAAACAATCTGGCATTGGCATGAGGGCCGTAGGGTAGGGTTGGCACGTGGAGCCGGCTGCCATTATTAGGTTACATAATGCCGTCAAGCTGTCTCATTTGTAACTTTTGCTGTTTGAGCCTTCGAGGCCAAGAGTGCACAATGCTGAAACCTTGGGGACGTGGAATCTGTTGTTGGACTAGCCCAGAAGGATCCCTGGTAGAAGTTCTTGATTCTTCAGCCAGTAATTTACAACAGCACTGGGTATGGAATGGCGCAGCTAAGGGAAAAACTTTGACTTGGTGACTGCCAGTCCAGCACACTTCTGAAAGGCTATCTCTTTCAGCCAGCTCCTCTTTTGGCGAGGGAGCAGGCTAACGTATTGGATTTATTTAGGGATTGCTTTCTTGCCCTCGTGTTACTAGCTCTTATAGATGGTTCCTGTTTGATCTACTTACTACCTTTTGGGTCTCTAAATTGTGATGATCTGCTGTTGAGACAGTTATAGTTAATTTGAGTTCAGTTTCAGTTTCAAAAATGCTTTATTCGGTTAGTACAAGTACAACCATATAGCAACATACATCAATACAGTTTGAAAACATAATTGTGTAAGTTAAATAATGAAACTTATTAAAATTACATCAATATCCATGCCAGTCTTGTTAAGTCCATAAGATATATCTCATTGATATACAGAGTTAAATTTGGTCACTGTATATTATTTAGCAGTGTTGGAATTAGGTAGCCTGGCCTAGGGCAAGACTAGTATCTCAGAGGCACGGTGTAAAGGTTGCAGACCACCCAAGAGTAATTCCACACAATAGCACTCAAAAGGAAAACACTACACCAAAATTATATGAAAATACGTACTGCTTTATATAAAAATAATATGCTCTGGGTTGTCAAATCAGTAACTCACATATAAATAGTTCAAGCAGTTTAGATTACTTTCAGGGTCAACAATTACACTTTTTTTAACCTACTAGCAGATTATCACTCTTTGAATTACTAGCAGTTACTGTATTTCCAAATTCTTATCACACTTCTGCATTAAGATAACTGTACCCTAGAATCAATTAGGCTAGGTATACTCCGCTAGAATCTTGGGAGAAAACTACACTTCACTTATAAGCACGAGCAAATATCATTACAGTATTAACATTTAAACTATTAAGCAATTTAGTTAGCTAGGTTCCACTTTACAGTTCACTTGTCATTAAACCAGTTACAAAGAGAATCACAATGCAGTTTCTTTTCAGTTGAACTAAGAAGGTGTGATTAGATAATGACTGTACTCCGCTTACTTAAATTAGGCCAGAACCTCACTCTCATTTACTTGAATCACAGTTCAGTTAATCAGTTCACCACCTTGGCTAGATCTGGTTTCCTTATGTTACTCCCCAACCTGAGGTTAGCAGGGATTGACTGACCAGGATCTACTTTACTGCTCTGTAGGCACTAGCGCCACTCCCCCTGAATCTCCACTCCTTACTTGTTTCCACAGCGTGGTTGTGGTCTTCTCTGTGTTCAGCAGCAAGATGACAAAATGAAGGGCACAGAGGGGGGGGGGGGCGGAGCACACCACAGAGGCGGGCAATCCCTTAATTGGGGCGAAGGCTCCCTTGTAGCTTCCCTGTGCTCTCCTCACTCGAGCCAGCTCCTCTGCTGGGCGCTCGAGCGGAGAACAGGGCCGATGACTTATCACCCCCAACAACAGCCGAGACTCTCAGCTCCCTCTCCCTACTCGGCCAGCTCCTCTGCGTGGCGCGCGAGCAGGGGAGTAGGGAGACACTCACTCCGGCCGCAGCCGGCTCCTCGCGTTGCTTGGCGGGTCACTGCTTCTGTGGGCATGCGCAGAAGCGCTTGCCCGGGGCTCCTCCTCACAACGACCGGCGGGGCTCTGATCTCCTCCACATGCGCGGAAGCGCTCGCGCCCGCCCTCAAAAGGAAGACGCTACTCACGGACCTGCCCGACCCTAGGTCCTTCCTGACAAGACAGTGAATCGGCTTTTGGGCATGCGCGAAGGCGCCGTTTTACCGCGTCTCGCTCTGGCTCTTCCCTGACAGCCGGGTCACTTCTCCACACGTGATTACAGCGCGGAAGGTGCCCCCGGGGTCCCAATCTCGGCAGCAGCGCTCGGGACTCCTCAGATGGGATGGGACTTTCCTGCACACTTCCACTCCTTAGCGTTCAAAGGGGGGATCGGCTCACCAACAGTTCTGCCACAGGTAAGGGGTGTACAGCGCTACCCCAGCCACCAGTTTTCTTCCTATCCTCAGAAGGGAGGAGGGAATCAAGGGGGCCCTCTCAGCAGACAGTCACTGTGCACTTTTAAGGCACTGGAACCCCAGCCCACCTTACTGGGCAGATGACAGGGTCAGGAGTCTTCTTCAGTTCAGATCCCAATACTGGCCAGAGGACTTTGCAGCGCGCCTGGGGACTCTATATAATCGCTTCTCCTGTTCTCACCCCTCTGTTCTAGATTAGGGGTCACACAGGCGCCCAGGGTCTCCAGTAACTTCCCACAGCGGGGCCAAGACAAATAACTAAAAGGGGAGTTGGGGGTTGGACCAAATAGGCAGCTTCCCAGTTCAGGAGGTCAACCCTAAGTCTAACCTTTTCCCACCCTTAGCTACCACCTGTCCTCCAGCTGACTTCCACAGGTAGACAAAATGGCTGCCCCGCATTCCGCCTTATATAGGCTGCCCTTCAGTGGTCCAGAATGGACCAGAAGGTTCTGGAATGCCCTATGTTGGTCTATGGCCAGGTTCTGTTGGTGACAGTTGGGGCAGTTGGTGGCCACCATTTTAGGTGGTGCCAACTTCCCTGTCAGAACAGGCCTCTGGACCTGAGGTAAAAAACTATAAGGGGGGAGGGAACACCTATCCCCCTGGCCAACACCTATAAAAAGTCAGTAGACACAAAAATTAATAAGGGTATAAGGGGCAAAAAGGGGACAAAATAAATAAAAATTAGGAGGGACTTCGCCAAAAAGTCAGACAGGTCTAACAAGCAGCAATTAAGGTTTAGTGCAAAACACGCCAAGTATAATAGTGCAAATCAGAAAAGACCTATGATGGGCATAAAGTGCAGTTGGTATGTGCAAAATATGCAAAGTTATAAGTAAAGTGCAACGTCTGTTTGGTCTCTTAGGTATTTTAGCAGCGGTTTGTTTACAAAGAATTTGTAAAAGTCATTAGTGCAAGAAAAAGTGCAAAGCCGGAAGATAAGCATTATCAAGGGTACAATCAACAAGTAAAAATACAGAGTGGATAAAATTCATATAAGAGAAATGCACATAGTTTAACAGTAACTCACAGTTGGTCATTAGATGTGTTTACCAACGGGGGATAAAGGAAAGAAGGGGACTCATATAATAATTGATTTCCTGTGCCCAATACATTTAAGAATATAGATGGCTACACGGTAACACACATTCGGGGAGGACAAGTCAAACAACAATTGCATTGCAGCTCTTATATTGCACGTGCTGTATTCCAAAAATAGTTGCTTCAGATAAAACTTTCTAAAACCAGTATAAAAATTACAAAATAGTAAAAAGTGGCAGATACTCTGTTTAGATTTCCCGTCGCATGGGCACGGACATAACCCGGGTTTTTTTTACAGTAGCGAAAGCCACCAGATGGTGGACTATACCCAACCTCAGGCGTGCTAAAACAAAGCGATGGGAGTTAATATTAACAAATGTGAGATAGGATGTATTCTTTTAAATGTAATTTGTTGGCAGTTACTGATGTGATAAGGTTTCTGTTGCATGTTTGATTTTATTGTCATCAATTCAGTCTTCTTTTAATTTTTCAATTGTTTATCGATCTGTACCCATCTATGTTGGCTTCTGTTTGATCTTTGGAGCAGAAATTGTGTGCTGCAATTGGTTTCAATAAGTCATTTGTTACCGTTAAACTGGAATTTTCACGTTAGAGGTGCGTTTTTGTCTGTGTGGGCAGTGCTTAATTTATGAAAGTAGTACCGGTGCCCAAAGCTCTGCTACGGAAAATTAATGTGCTGAACACAAAGACTGCATTGTGCTGAATTTACCTCAGAATCAAAATGCTGAGCAAGCCTGACCAGTGCTCTTTCAATCAATCAATCAAGGAATTTGTAAAGCGCAATACATACCCATGAGGGTCTCAAGGCGCTGGGGGGGGGGCACTACTGATCGAAGAGCCAGGTCTTGAGAAGTCTTCTGAAGGTCAGCAGGTCTTGTGTCTGTCGCAGGTTGGTGGGGAAGGTGTTCCAGGTCTTGGCGGTGAGGTGGGAGAAGGATCTGCCGCCGGCAGTAGTTTGCTGGATCTGTGGGACCGTGGCGAGGGCGAGGCTGGCTGAGCGGAGGCTGCCGGTGGGGGTGTAGAAGCTGAGTCGTCCGTTGAGGTATGCTGGTCCGTTGTTGTGTAGGGCTTTGTGTGCGTGGATGAGGAGTTTGAAGGTTATCCTCTTGTTGATGGGGAGCCAGTGTAGGTCTCTCAAGTGGGGAGTGATGTGGCTGCGTCTGGGGATGTTGAGGATCAGTCGTGCCAAGGCGTTCTGGATGCGTTGCAGCCGTCTCAGGAGCTTGGTTGTTGTTCCTGTGTAGAGGGCGTTTCCGTAATCCAGCCTGCTGGTGACGAGGGCCTGGGTGACGATTTTTCTCGTTTCGGAGGGGATCCACTTGAAGATCCTGCGGAGCATTCGGAGGGTGTTGATGCAGGATCAGGAGACAGCGTTGACCTGTTTGGTCATGGAGAGGGTGGAGTCGAGGATGACCCCCAGGTTGCGTGCGTGGTTGGTGGGTGCTGGGGCTGTTCCCAGCGAGGTAGGCCACCAGGAGTCATACCAGGCTGAGGCGGTGGAGCCGAGGATGAGGACCTCTGTCTTGTCAGAATTCAGCTTCAGCCTGCTGCCTCTTTAGAAACAACAAAACACAAGAAGCTGAGCACCTGGGCCACTTTGAAACAATATAAGGGAGGAATGAAGCTGATCACCCGGATCATGAGAAGATGCTTACCACTGTGCGAGCCTGACGAGGGCTCTTCGGAAAATAACAAGAGAAGAAGCTGTTTCGTGGGTCATAAGATGCAGATAACCAGTTCCATGGGGTGTAGCTGATCAAATGGCCCATGAGAATCTACTAATTTACTCGTGCCAATCTATCAAGTCCTCTTTGAAGGAGAGCAAGACGTGCTGCCCTGCTTATATATTGCTTCAGGGAACAGCAGAAAATGGGCCGCAGGTGCTAGTGGAATCAGTCGCAAGGTGACTGTGCCAAGAGTGGCAAAATCCTTGCACCACCACATGTTCACTAGTGCACCTTTTGTACATGTTGCAAAGCAGTAACCGTCTTATCTGTACCATTATGGAGGAGATGTGTGTCATACCCTTTGGGTGAAGAAAGCTGTTGGTTCCTGTCTAGTTCTTTTTCAAGACAAGAAGGCGACATTTGTTCCATGATCCTCAGAGCCGACCTATGGACCAAATCTTTCATTAAATGTGTCGGTCTGCTTTAAGCTTATGGCTGAGTTTTGTATCTTTGGCTCCTCTTAAGCCAAGGGATGCTGAAGAGTGGAGATTTTAAGTTGATGCTACCAGGCATTCTTCCGGAATTTATTTTTTGGAGATGGAAGCCCACAGAATGCCCTCTCCCAGCAAAGCTGAAAGCTGGGGCTCTAGGTTGGCGAAAGCAAGCAAGCATTTGCCTCGAGCTCTCTTTGAGTCTGTGAGAGACAGTGGACCACAAAGGAATATGAGGGGCTAAATGTAAGACTCACTAACGCGAATGGTATACCATACAGAAAAAGCCATAGTAATGTGGGGTAGTGCTACATGCCTCTCTCTAGCTGTGACTATGGTGTGGAGAAAGTTTTCATTTATTTATAAAATAGTACGGGGATGCCGAAACCAGATCTAATCTCGGGCAGCAGTGATGGGGCCAACAACACCACGCCGCCGTGAGGGAAACGGCCAATGCTGCCGTATTTCGCAATCACCTGCCATGAGGGGAACGGCTTACGTGAACTACACTTCCCAGTCACCCTTGCTTTGTCGCCCGCTGTGACGCTTTGCAGCGCGCCTGGGGACTCTATATAATCGCTTCCAGCCTCTCACAGGATGGGACGCGCGCTGGCCAAAGGCGGCCCCATCATTGGCAGGAAGAGGCAGGGCAGGCCCCCCCACACGATTTTGTTGTGGTCTGCATCAGGCAAGGTACTGTACATTCTGGTCTTTCTCCTACAACGCTAACAGCTGACATTTCACCACATGGTAATCTTGGCCCATTGACGTTGATGGTGTTTGCCCTCCTCGTGTTATAGGGGACTATACAGCACCTTTGCTCTTTCTCTGCTTTACTGGCTTGTACTTTTGTTTCCTTTTTACTTCATGCGGGGGAGTACAAGATTATTTATTGTTTGACCTGATAGAACTGTGGGCACCTACTAGCATTACCATTAGTAATTACTGGTCATTTAATATGGGAAGCGGAAAACCATGGAAGGCACTGGGGGTAGCAGCGCAGGTAGGTCAATCAACATGGAAAAGGGCTAGGAAGACTCTTAAACATCCAGGCAGAAATTGTGTACTCAATAGGATAGACACCCTAATAAACGAGTGCGAAGACATCTTGGAGGGCAACCAATTGATCCCCCCCAACCATGTCCATTTGTGTTTTTATTTCTTACAGGGTTCCATTATTTTTGGGTTGACCTTGTTGTATTCAGAGAAGCTTTTTTTCTTCTCCACTGGTCTGTACATTATAGATCAATGTGTTTATCTGTGCATTTCTCTCCACAGGTTCTTTCGCCAACTGGGCGCAACTACATTCACTAACATAATTAACACAGTTAGGAACATTACACATTGTTGTAATTATTTTTAATACACTTTTACATTTTACATGTGAGTAAGGGGAGGGTAAGTGCTTATCCTTGTCCTGAAGAAGGAGCCCTCGAGCTCCGAAACATGTTGACACTCTAGATAGTGGTTACGATACCCTAATACGTATCCATATAACCACGCCTTGCACTTCTTTTAACAATACCAGCCGGGGATTTAATAAGAATTTTTTTTCCAACGTGCCAGGTATTTTTTAACCATTCACTTTTTTTCAGCTAACCTCACTCACACTTTGGTAAACACACACCCCCTCACATAGTTCACTTTCAAGTGCTCCTGCGCATCCGCGAGTCGTAGCACGCCGCATCCCGTAGAGGGGTGCGAAGGCCCCGATGATGAAGCATGACACCAAGGGGCCTGTTGGTGTGTGAGGGGCATTTAAACAACACTGTGTGTTCCCCATCACTTTAGGGATTACCATCACTCGGAGTGGATTCTACTTTGTTTATTCATATAACTAGGGAGACTGAATCCACTGACTCTCTCTCTCTCCCCCCTTTTGTTAAAATCTGTTTATAGACAGCGCACAGCTGTGGGAGCCCCTTCCCATTGTCTAGTACCCACCTTTGGACCAACACAGACACTTACTTATACAAAACACTTCATTTTGAACCTTCCTGCTCTCCTCACTTTACATCATGGAGGATGAACATGGATTGACCTTTAGCGAGGATGACATCGATCGTATTCTAGCAGATGTCAATCCCTTTGAAGGCCTTAGCAACAGTGACCCGGGCCCTGCTGTAGCGGACTGGGATGAATTAATGAATGCACGGAAAACCCAAATCAGAACAGCTCTCCATGGCTTACTGATGAGGGAATACTTACGAAGCAAAATGGCCCCGCAGGGTTTATTGGTTAAAACTGAACCATTCATCTTCCAAGATGACCTTTTTTTAAAAAAAGCATGGTCACTCATCTCGTGGCACTGTACCAGGGATTGGTTGGTACTCATAGTCCAAACTGCCGCAAGGAAGTCAGTGGAATTGAAAGTAGAGATCCAAAAATTGGAAGTACAGTTAAAAGCTTTCATTTCACCAGCGGATCTAAAGAAAGGCTTGGAAGAGCTGAACCAACAAATGAAAGAGTTCGAGGCAAGCTTAAAACAAAGCAAATTTAACAAACTGAAGAAAGATAAAGATCGATTTACCCCTGAAAGAGCCTACCCATACACACGAGCTGACTATGTTATGAAAGACAACACAAGCGATACTGACAGTGTCAACTCGGATGGCAGTAACTCAAGCATAAAGTCAGGAGGTTTCCAACAAAGAAAACAAAGGGGAGGGTTTCGACAACAGAGCCCAATTTCCACGCCAGAGAGGCTGGCGGGGTTTTCAAGGACCTCAATTCAACCCTTATCAACCCCCTTTTCAATTCCCACAGTATCAGTTTGTCCAACCACAAATGGGACAAATGTACCCTCAATGGGTTCCAGATCAAACCAGTGCACCCCAGAATGCACAGCCTTTTTTATCCTGGGGCCAGGGATCCCGCAGGGGGAGGAACAAGAAGGGCAACAACGTCAATTGGCATCCCACAGAGGAGGCAGACCCACGGGTGTTGACGAGGAGCATGACAGCGAATCAGGCGTCAACGAGCAACAGGGGGACCTAGTTATCAACATAACCCCTTGGCCACTCACTGATTTGCAGAGAGAGGTACTCAATAAAGGTTTGGGATATGTCCCCACAAACAAACCTGACATTTTTCTACTGCATAAAGAAATGCAGGACTTTATCAGAACTATTAAACTGCGGGCTTTCTTTAAAGATAAGGAACCATCTACAGAGACCTCGGATACAGGTTTGAAACCTAGGTCAACCTTTACACCGCTGGATAACCAACTCCCGGTCGAAGTATTGGCCTTTGAAAAAGCCATAATGCAAGAATTGAAATGTTTGGAAAATAAACAAAGGGTCTTTCAGAATATGACCAGAATGGAGAATGAGGCAATTAAGGAATTGAGGTTGAATAAGAACCTTACTATAAAACCTGCTGACAAGGGTGGGGCAGTGGTTATCCAAACCACCCCAGCCTATTACAAAGAATGCAGAAGGCTTCTCTCCGATAATAGGAATTACCAGATCCTAACTGAAGACCCGACTGAATCACTACGAGTACAAATAGGTGGCATGGTGGAAGAGGCACTTGCACACGATTGGATAACCAAGAAGGAGTCCGAGTTCTTGATACAGAGGAATCCACGCATTCCATATTTTTACACCATACCCAAAGTGCATAAAAACCTCAAACCCTCCAGGTCGCCCCATTGTATCCGGCATCTCATCTATTTTGGAACCACTGTCTGTCTAAGTTTGCCGATGCGTTTCTGAGACCCATTGTACAAGCCACTGACACGTATCTGAGGGATACAAAAGCAGTACTCCAACTGTTACATAACCAGACTTTTGATCCCACCTCTCAGATGCTCCTCAGCCTAGATGTGGAGAGCCTCTATACGAGCCTCCCACATGATGAGACCTTACAAATTATTGAGGAGGTACTGCACTCTACGAATTGGGAATACCACACCCCGCGGAGTGTAGTATTGGAATGCATCTCACTGGCCCTCACAAAAAACTTTTTCGAGTATGAGGGCACTCTCTTCTGGCAGAAACATGGGACCAGCATGGGCAGTACTTTTGCCCCGAGTCTGGCCGGACTATATGTCCATCACCTGGAATCTACAAAAATCCTTCATCCAGACAATCCACACAGGGCGAGGATTCGCACTTGGCGAAGGTATATTGACGACATCTTGGTTATCTGGGAAGGAGATGAGACCACGGTATCTGAGTTCACTCACTGGCTTAACAACCAGAATGCATTTCTCAGATTTACACACCAGGTGTCAAACAAGAGCATGGTTTTCTTGGACTTAAACATCTATCATGAAGCAGGCATCCTCAAAACAGAAACCCACTTCAAACCGACGGCCAGGAATTGTCTCCTCAGATTTGACAGCTTTCATCCGCGTCATCTGAGGGAGAACCTACCCTACGGACAGTTCCTACGTTTACGTCGGAACTGTAGTGACATTGCTAAATACAAATCTCAGGCCAAGGATCTCAGCATGAAACTGAGACAGAGAAAATATCCAGAAACTGTGATCCAAAAAGCGTTGAAAAGGGCTAGAAATAATAACCATGAGGCCCTCCTGGAGGATAATCCACGGAGTGATAATGCAGGGCAAAGAACAGTTTGTGTCACCACATACAGCCCAGTAACAAACCAAGTTACAAAACTGGTCAACAAGCACTGGCGCACTTTGACAAGTGGCGGCCTAACATTGGAGAAACCGCTTTTCGCACACAGAAGGGGCAAGAACTTGAGAGACATGCTCGTTCACACAAGACCACCCCCTCCAAAAAGGGACCAGCCAAGACTGCAGGGCATACATGGTCACCATCCGTGTGGCAACTGTAACAATTGCCATCTCACCAAAAAAAGCTTGATTCTGACTTTTTCAAATGGGACACAGTGGGAGCAACATGTGTTCACAAATTGCAACAGCAAGAATGTTGTATACTTGATCACGTGTCCATGTGGAAAAGAATATGTGGGAATGACTACAAGACCTGTGAAAGTGAGACTAAATGAGCCCAAAAGTAACATCAGGTGTAAAAAACTCACAACAAAAATGTCAGCCCACTTCATTGAACACCAACACTGTGTCAATGAGTTACAGTGGACGGTAATAGAACAACTGCCCTCAGAAATGGGCCTTCTGGAAAAGGAACAACGGTGGGTGTTCCGGCTTGGAACCGACACCACTGGGCTTAATGATTCCATTCCTTGGAACCTCTTAAGATAAACTGTATTCGGTCAATGCACTTGACAGCTGGCATATCTTGGGCCGCATTTTAAACCATGATTTTGGGGTTTTATTAGGTCGTATTGCCTCCATTCAGTGCTCTCTTTATTTATTTAATCAGTACCCGTGCTAATAGATGAGTTAATCACTTAGTTAACAGGGACCTTTTCTTACTACATCTGGGGTCCCTTACGACAAATAACTCACTGAGCGAATTATTCTCTATATCTCTTTAGCCACGCGCTCCCCATATTACTCTGCATACGGTGAGCTCTTTTATGAATTAATTCGTGAGCTATCAGTAAGCCTTGTTGCCCTTTAAACTTCAACACGAATGCGTGTTCATTTCGATCACCAGCTTCCTGAGTTTTTAATAAACTAGGTCATCTTTCCCCCCCTTTTATATTTAGCACGAAAACAATTCTGTTTTCCTTTTCAGTCCCAGTTTATTATACTTAATACGCAATCATGCCTGGTTCCACTAGTCTCAGCGCGCTTGCTCTAGGCACACCCCTTTCCCTGTTTGCAATCTTTTACAAGCGGCGTAGTGCCCCTGTTTCACGCATGCGCGGTCGCTTAGTGTGCCGCGCATGCGCTTTTCAAAAGCCGGTATGCGCATGCACGTTAGTTAGTGGTAGCCGATCGCGCAACACCGGACCCCCAGGGATTACGATCTCCGTATTTGGGCATCCCCCGGGCCTCATTACTCAATTTACTATCACTAATTTCCTCCAGGGAGAGTATATATAGGGGATTTGACGCGATCCATGCTCACTTCATCGGAGCCGCGTTGAGGGAAGGCAGGCGACTAGCCATTGCAGTAACCGTGAGTTTGGGTCATAAAGAGGAGCAGGTTTCTGTCGCTTTGATGCATTTGGTACCTATTTTCCAACTGAATCCCATATATTAATGTTTTATAGGTCATTTTCTGAGCAGAAAGGAAGGATCCCCCAATAAACGCATAGGCTCATGAGGTCTTATAGTTGAGAACTTTAAGTAAGCCTTATCTTACCTACTTTTTGCTCTCTTTCCATTTGAGCAGAGAGTAATTTTGTGTTTTGTATATATGTCTGTAAGTACTGTGCCATGTCCATTTGTGTTTTTATTTCTTACAGGGTTCCATTATTTTTGGGTTGACCTTGTTGTATTCAGAGAAGCTTTTTTTCTTCTCCACTGGTCTGTACATTATAGATCAATGTGTTTATCTGTGCATTTCTCTCCACAGGTTCTTTCGCCAACTGGGCGCAACTACATTCACTAACATAATTAACACAGTTAGGAACATTACACATTGTTGTAATTATTTTTAATACACTTTTACATTTTACATGTGAGTAAGGGGAGGGTAAGTGCTTATCCTTGTCCTGAAGAAGGAGCCCTCGAGCTCCGAAACATGTTGACACTCTAGATAGTGGTTACGATACCCTAATACGTATCCATATAACCACGCCTTGCACTTCTTTTAACAATACCAGCCGGGGATTTAATAAAAAAAATTTTTTCCAACGTGCCAGGTATTTTTTAACCATTCACTTCACCTCACTCACACTTTGGTAAACACACACCCCCTCACATAGTTCACTTTCAAGTGCTCCTGCGCATCCGCGAGTCGTAGCACGCCGCATCCCGTAGAGGGGTGCGAAGGCCCCGATGATGAAGCATGACACCAAGGGGCCTGTTGGTGTGTGAGGGGCATTTAAACACTGTGTGTTCCCCATCACTTTAGGGATCACCATCACTCGGAGTGGATTCTACTTTGTTTATTCATATAACTAGGGAGACTGAATCCACTGACTCTCTCTCTCCCCCCTTTTGTTAAAATCTACCCACCTACTAGCATTACCATTAGTAATTACTGGTCATTTAATATGGGAAGCGGAAAACCATGGAAGGCACTGGGGGTAGCAGCGCAGGTAGGCCAATCAACGGGAAAAGGGCTAGGAAGACTCTTAAACATCCAGGCAGAAATTGTGTACTCAATAGGATAGACACCCTAATAAACGAGTGCGAAGACATCTTGGAGGGCAACCAATTGATCCCCCCCAACCCTTGGGGGTTTGGATGATAGATCACCCCCAAGCTTGAGAACAGCCTGCTCCCCTGTTATCCCAATAATGTTTCAAAAGCTACCCTCTAAAAGGACATCCATCAACTTAAACAAGTTAGCTCTCCCTGCACAAGACACATCCCAAACCCCCGTCACTTCCCTTGCCAATATTAGCATTAATACATCTCAAGAGACTCGTGAACAAAAAATACTATCCCTTGCTCAAATAGATTTTCACCTCTCCAGGCAATCTGAGACTAATATAGTGACAACTCGCCACTGCCCTATGGCCCGGCTGATGCAAACCAAACCGAACCTACGGACACAGCCCTTGCCATAAACACACTAAGAACAGAGATCGACACATTGAAAAGGATGATAGAGGATCTCACAACCTTAGTCACAACTATGGGGAGGAAGGTCACGCCCTGCAAAGAAAATGTTACGCCTGCACAATATCACCGCCCACCAGTAGTGGCCCCAAACAATTAGTTCCATCAATCTCTAGCATAAAAAGCTCTTCTCACGATTCCAACGCTCATCAACTAGCCTCCTCTGACTCGAAAATGTGCCTCTAACGAACCCTCGACTCAGAGCAGAAATAGGCTTAATAGCTCTATACAAGATAGGCTTATGAGGTTAGCAATCCCGTAGAACCTACAGGCCTCCGCAACAAAATAGCATGGTAACCTGAAACAAGTTCACTTTCCTATTGGCATCATACTTAATGTATCTGATAACCTGTTTCTTCCCCCTTGTTGTTGAGGGCCATGTCTTTTTAAAAATTGAAGGAGACACCTTTCGGGAACGTTAAAGGGGCACACAGCTGTGCACATTTGCAGTGTTCAAGGCTTCTCATCATTGGTAATTCCCTTGTGCCTGTCTGCATATCTCTGGTTGGAAGAACGTGGAAATGTGCCTGGTTATTCCATCCCTGATTTCACAAGAGTAAGTAGTTGGAGGTGTTGGATCACCTGCCTTTAACCTGTAGGTAGCCCGGTGTCCCAGTCACTACCATGAATAGGCTTTGCTTTGCAGGGATTCAGTATTGTAGAGTGCCCAGGGCACAGAAGAACAAGTGCTTTAGGGGTTCCAGTACTTGGACATCTCAGTATCAGAAATGCGCACAATGCTTTGGTTAGGTGTGGAAAACAAAGGAATAAACGTGCTCCTTTGAATGGTTAAGTAGATCCAGATTAGGAATTACCGTGTCTACCTAAATAAAAGAACAAAAAAATAAATACAAGAACTCTACCTACATATTAACCAACCACTGTCGTACTGCACGTTTGCCTTGTTCTGTCACTCATGATTTTACACGCAATATACTGTTCTGCATAGGCCACATGAACAGATTGTTTTTCTTTATTTAGGTGTTTTATAAAGCACTAAGGATCTGCTGTTCCGTCTCCTCACAGTGCTGGAGGCCTGTATAAAGGACCATTCCCATGGTCCTGTTGTGTAGAGGGATTCTTATACAATAGTAGGTGAACTTAAGAGTAGCACCTTGGGTTACCTGGAAATCAGCCCTATTTACTAAGGTTTATTGGATGTGCGGGAAAAAAAAGATAATCAGTTCTGTACTTTGAACATACCCCACCTGGAAACCCTTTACACAAATCCTACATTGCCTCGGATGTCCACCCTAGAACTGCACTTTGAAGGTCTGGCTTTTGGAAAAACTTCTCCTTTTCTATCCTTCTCCGTTTGCTTCAAGGAATGCATCTTTTTGAAAACTTGTTATCTAGAGTGACCCTCCAGGCAACCCCTTTCTTCACACCAAATCCCTGTGCATCTTGCCTGTTCAGAAAAACCTTGGACACATGCTAACAGCCATAGGCTGCCGGTGCTGCCTTTCTCTTCCATAGACCCGTACCTGATACTGCCCTGTGACCCCGATAGGTTGGTACCCTGCCCCATGCCTTAGGCTCCCAGTAGAGTAGGCCTGTCCTGTCCTACCCAGACACTACTCTACCATCTTCCCTTCTAGACAACATACATTCCAAGAAAACCAGCAGCAGTTGGGTGTTACCAAACCAGACCCAAACCCATCGAAGACAAAGGATTCTAATAAACGCATCAAGTCCATGGCATACGCAGAACACGCGCTATTTTTATTTGTCGTCCAAGAAAGAACATGGTTATAAAAATGCTTCAACAAGAATAATTAAGCCTATGAAAAAACGCTTTTCTGTCACCTGCGTAGCAGTGAGCCATGGTGCTTACTCTGAAACCGTGTGTATGCTGGATCAGAGGTCCTCTAGGTTTAGATGGTGGTGTGTTGAGGTCCGAGAAGAGAGTAACTTTTTGATTTGTTCAGTGTATTTTCAGGGCTTTTGGTTTCAATCCTGAAGGAATGTTCACCTCGATGTTTGACTTGCTTACTCCTCAAGGGAGCTTCCCTTAATTTTTGTATCGGTTGTCAGATGGAATTAATTATCCCCATCTGATGTACTTCTCCTTTGTGCATAACCTTATACAAATAGTGACAGATGGGGCTTTACAATCAACTACACGGTAGCTACGTGTATTATGCTTGTGTGTGCTCCGATGTTCATTCTCCAGGAAGTTCTCGCTTTTATGTATGTCTTTCTGTTTATATCCCGCCTTGTTGCGTGCCCTCCAGCGTTATCTCTTCTTGCTGTGTTCATTTTCAATTTAGATAAACTAAGGAGGAATGTCTGGTGACTTTTGTGACCCCATAAATAAATTCCAATGTTTGATTGGCTGGCTTGTATGACAGCTGTGGTGCTCAGCAGACCCATAGGCCTGAATTGTAGGCTTGCAAGCTGGGTTTTGGAATGTTTGTTTGATCTGAAGAATTTGGTTTTGGAGTGTACAAACTTGATCGCTGATGCTCGCCATAGTTTTTTGTAAAAAGGTCAGATACTGAGCCATCAAATAAGAATTTAACAATTAGCAGGTCTACCGAAACCCTAGACGACATAGGCTTTATTGGTGCCATGAATTCATGGCTTGCTGACCAGCTGGTCTATTCAGTACCATGCCTAAAATTGGAGGCCTGCTTGGGTCTACCGCCCAACCTTTGCTCTCGCATTGCACTTTCTTCCAGTTTTGGATTATTTCCCAACCTAACAAACCTGTAATTCTGATAGACTTTACCTGTTCTAAGGGTGTATATGTGGAAGGATGTTATTTTAGCTAGCATTTTTACAGGATGCAACTGGCGCTAGTGTGGCCTCCCAGCACAAACTGTCAGGCCATGTCACACTGATTACAGGCATTGCTATATGTTTCATTAGGAAAGTGTGTGATTATAGTATATCCATGTAAGAAGAGTGTTGTCCTGATGGGTGAGGTGAGGTCCTGACACGTAGTTTGGTCTTATCAGGCTTGAACATGTCATTGCTTTTGTACATTCCAGTGTCCATACAGGCATGCGAGAAGGATCTAGAGGGCACTTCATATAGCTTTTACTTTTACATACTTGATTTATAAGTCATCCCATGGGGGATCTGCTACCCCATTGTTTTAGCCCCCTCACGTGTGAGAGACTCTTGTCTTTTCTTGGAAAAGTACTCTAGAATATTTTGTTTTTATCAGGGCTTTGTTGTTTGTAGTGACTTATCGTGTATTGTGTTGCTGTATTTGAGAAATTAATGTTGTTGCATTGTAGAGAATTATGGATCACTTAAGGGTCTGAGGCGCAAAGATCCATGTTTTTATGGATTCTGAGATGTTTCTAGTTTGTAGTTTGGTGAAGTGATGGGTCAGAGGTTTGTGGAATACCATCCGGCGATCTACGCCTCTCTAATTTTCTTAGCCATGAATCATGATATTTTGCAATACGAAGTTATGGGACTACGGAGATCTTGTGCAAATAAACCTTTCACCTAGTCAAGGTGAACAGCACAAGCTTTTTGTAGCCTCCAGATCGCAGGTTTATAACTCACTGGGACATCTTGTCCTTGAATCTGAGGTGTATGGTTGCAGGAATAGTCTACGCACTATGGGATCTTGCATTACACGGTTGTGTGTCACTTATGGTCAGTTTTACTCTGTGGTCTAACCACCCGACCAGTTTGATTCCCTGTAACAGGCGTTTCCTATAAAGTGCTTACTTGGCAGTCCTGCTGTGGCCTGAAAGGTTGGCGTACAGTGCAGGTGCCCCTCTCCTGCTGCAAACCCACTGGCAAGCAGCAGGCTCCCGGCACTCAAGGTCCTGCGAGAACTGTTGGCATGGACTCTGTGCCAAGGCAGGTGCTTTTTCTAGAAATAAAGGCAGACCGTTTTGGACCGAAACGTGGTTTTGGGAAGCCGTCCCAGAGCTTTTCAGCTGCGAGGAAATGCGACGGATTACCCCGGCAATTGATGCTGGGCCCATTGTTAGGCTCTCGCCACTACTCATGTTTTCAAAGGGAAATTGTCAACTTTAATACTTCCTTGGGCGCAGTGCCGTCGACGCTTTTGCGCCAGGTTCAGGATGCGGCTCGTGTGAATGCTTGCCCTCAGGGGCAGGAAGGTGAAGGTTACGCCTCGAATTGAGTGGTAGCCATGTAATGGCTTCCTGAGGAATCAGCCAAAGTCTGTCGAACTATCTCCCAGTTCCTTCCTCTTTCCCGATGACTTCCTTCCGGTGGCTTTTATGTAATTACTTGGGTGTATACTGAGACATTTATTCATTTATAATCTACAAATACGGACATTTATTCATTTTTTTCATCTTAAAATCATATAATCGGCTTGCAGATGGGGGTTTCCTATTTTTTTTTTTAGACTTCTGCTTGCCCTTATTCTGGTATAAAGTGCTAGATAATTATAGCAAGTGATAATAGTAATTCCGTGTTTTTCCCTACCACAGGCGAAAACTGACCATGCACGGACAAGGGGGGGGAACCCACCGTTTTAGACCGAACCATCCAATTTACTAGACAAGCCAGGGACGTTGAGTGTCCGGTGAAAAAGAAGGAACTCCAGAGGCTGTCTGGTGTGGTGCATGTGAAGAGCTGTTTGAGTGCCAATAGGTCTGTTAGAGAAGTGAGGCCCGATTAACAGTTGGCAATTGAGTAAGGAGTTGTTTTGGTATTCAGCTATTGCTCTGGGGTTCTCAGGAAAGACGTTCTGTTTCCCTTAGTCTTTTAGAATCTTTCTTTCAGTTTAAAAAAAAAAAAAGCAAACTAAAATGATCATGTTCCGCCATCTTGCAGGGCTTGGCCACAATCCCCCTTGTTTTTTTTTTTAATATGGGGTACTGAGTTATGTGGTATGTCTGCATAGTGGGTTGTTGAGTTTGTCTATTGAGATTTTAAGTAGTGGACGGTCAATGGAATTTGCTTTGATGCAATTGTAAACTAAAGAGGAAGGTTAGGCTCTCCCTGCAAAAAAACAAGAATACAAGCTTTGTTTCTGTATGTATAAATTGGTGATTCATAAAGTGTGAATCTAGTTACAAAGTAATGAAGCGCTGTATAATTTTGGGGTAAAAGGAAAAGTACAGAAGAGAGGGATAACAGAGGGCAGGCAGGCTTGTGTGTCCACAGTGTGGTACGTTCACCCTACCAAAGGCTTCTGCTACTTTCCACCCCGTTCGGACTCAAGGCCCCATGGTTGTTCACCAAAGTTTATTTGTGCAGTTAAGAAGAAAATCCTAACCTCGTGAAAGCACATTTGAGAACAGACAAACACTTTCAGATATTGCGGTGTTGTGAACCTCTTAACTGTCACATGTTCACGGGTAATCCTGATATTTATAATGGGGTCCTGTTTGTTGGAGGCACACAAATAAGGTATTTACAGATCTGCTCATAACTCTGCATCCATGCCAAAAAGTAATCTCTTATTTCTGGCCTTTTCCCGCCACTGTTGTTCTGCAACACAATCTGGTTATTAAAAAGGGTCTTCCTGTACAAGTACAATTTTAAAGGTTTCCCTGCATTTTTATTGCAGGCAAGTGCCATAGTGAAGTGTCAGTTCGTGGTTTGACTTTACAGTTTAGGAGGTGATGTTTCCTATCCACGACTGCTCCCCTGCACCTTAGAACATTTCTCTCCCATCTTTTCCCTACCCCACTTATCCAAGCATCACAGGACCTCTCTCCCGTGTCTTCTTTTAAGATCCGGCACTTAAGACCCAGATATCGCACAGAGCCAAAGACCCTCCGTTTTCTGTTGCAGCCATGCGTTTTTTCCCCAGTATTTTGCCTCACATTTTACATAGGTCATGGATTAAGCCTTCTTAAAATATCGTTTGATCCGCAGAGGCTACCTTGAACGATTCTGGGTAGACATGATGTGGTCTCTGCCCCTCTGAATTGCTCTGGCCTGCAAAGTGCAGAGCTGGGACGCATATCCTATTAAAGAATGTAATAAAAGGAGACGGAACCTGTCCCCTTCCGCGCTCTCGTCTGTCTGAGAAAGCCATCAGGAGCAATAAGAAAAGGAACATGCCCACCTGTTTACGAGCGTCGGAAATGATTAACTAACCGTCCACGTCTGGTTTCCGTAGCTAGAGTCAGACATTACTCTACCCGTCTTGGCATCATCTTGGGCACACTGATGTCAGACACCCAGTTATCCCCGCGGGGGCTGGAGCAGACATGTGCTGTGGGGTGGTGTTTGTTGCATCAGGTTACGACTTTCGAAAACACGAGCAGATGTGGAGTGCCTCTGGGTGCAGAGCTGCAGGGCAGTCGTACTAGGATGGCCGCGAGGCTGTGCCATGGATGGCAAAATAGACAAAGGACTAGGGGGTTTAAGCGCAGAAAGAGAAACGGGAGCTGTGATAGAATGCTATGCTTCTGAACTCTCTCCTCTAGCCTTAGACCCAGGACTAGAACGTATGGTACATAGCAGTCTTTTGGGCCTGGATGTTAGCAATGGGACTAGAACAGAAAGCATCTGAACAAGATACTGCGGGCCACAGAAGGGGGATTTGGGAGGCAGCCGACCAGAGAGAGGTCTGCCCCCCGGGTATTTTGGGGAAGTGGAGCAGTCGGACGACTGCTTTGGGGGTTTGGGCTTCCTTTGCGCTACGTGGTTGCCCAAGGTTATAAAGCCGGAGTCGGACATGGTGTGTGCCAGCCACCATTTTGTCAGGTGACAGTGTGGCTGACAGCTTAGTTTGTTCCCATACCCTCCTGTCCCTTTTCCTGGGGTTTTTGTTTTGGGGTTAGTTTCCCGTTTTAAGTCGGCAGGTGTTATTGCTACAGGTATGTAAAGGGGGGTATGCTGTTAAGATAGGTTGTCGATAGAAGCAGGTGCGCCTGCGGTTGGCAGAGAGGTTGTCATGGATTACCGAAGTTTATTGTTGTCAGCTGCAGTTTAGGCTGAAAGGGTAACAGGTAGGCACGGTCACACCTAGTTGAGACAGGAAGTTTAAGTTTAGAAAGGAAATGTAGTGGGCTAACAGGTTAATAGATGTAGGAAAGCGGAAAGCGATTTTAGAGGGACCAGTTGCATTCGAACAGCCACTGATCAGATACAGTGTTGATGTATTATGTTATGAAGGGGTAGGGATACATTGGGGTGGTGTGTAGATTAAAATAGGTTTAACTTTGTATAGTGAGGTTGTAGTTTGTAAGGCTGTGGCCTAGGTTAATTGTGCACCTGTTTCAATAAAGAGGCCTTTTCCACACAAACCTGGTGTTGGTGGTCTGTGCTGTTCCCCTCTTCCCCAATTGAAGACTAGAAGGATAAACTGCTAAGTCTACTGGACTGGATGGTGGCTTAGAAACAGGACTAGAAGTGTAGGCTCCCCAGCCAGCTGCTGCTGGCCTTTTAAACAGTAGTCCAGTGGTAAACCCCAGAGCACATACTGTAGGCCACAGAAATGGGACTAGAATGGCAAGCTCTCTAATGTACTTCACTGGACACTTGAAATTGGACTCCGGTCACAAGCTCCTGAGAACGCTGCTGTAGGCTTTAGAAATTGGACTAGAGTAGTAATCTCCCAAGCCTGTTGCTGTGGGCCATATCCGCATCACTAAAAGTGTAGCTGCTGCATTGGTCCTTAGAAATTGTTAATTCCTCAAAAGCTCTTGGCAACAGAAATAGGACTAGAATGGTAAATTTGCGAGCCTACAGCAGCTCTGGCCTTGGAAATAAAGGAAGGCCTAGGATGGCTAGATATTCAGGCCCACTTTTCCTCACTCAGAAAAGGAGTATAAACTAGAATGGCAACCACCATAGCATTATGCTTCTCACCTTTACCCAGTAAATAGAGAAAAAGATGAAGATGATAATCTGTGGAGGCAGCATGCTGTTTTTAAGGAATACATTCTGTTATGTTATCAAAGCAATAATTTTTATATTTTAAAATTAGTCATACCAACCGGAACAGGCTTTTTGATGAAGTAAGGGGTCAGTCCCTATTGGACAGGGAGGCAGTCGGACATCTACATACCTGGTGCAAGGTTGATTGATGCGGTCATTCCACTGTAACTGGCTTTTATTTAGTCCAGCGATGTGGATAAAGGAGAGTGACTATTGGAGGATAACCCAATCAGGTTGAGTACGAGAATCCTCCTTTTACCACGATATAGGAATTGCAGAGGCAATAGGTATAGTATAGCCTGTTACAGAGCTACTAGATTATCAATATGTCCACCCATTTTGTACAGCAGTATGGCTAAAAGTAAAAAATACAATTGTGACGCGGCCAAGGCTGGCTGCCTGAGTGCTTTTTAGGGCTCGCCTGCTGTGCGCATGCGCATAGCTGGCGAAGCTCTATAGGGGCTTAAATGAGCTTTACCTAGACTGGCGATTGACTGGCGATTTGATGCTGTGCCCGTGGCTTTTAGGTCAATGCGCAAGCGCATTGACCTAAAATGCGCGCGCACATCATCAAATCGCCAGTCAATCGCCAGCAGCACTCCTCCCCTGCTGCTTCACACCCTCATGCCGCTCTCCCCGCTCCGCCCCCTCCCCTGCCCGCCGTGTCGCATTTCTCATCCCCCCTCCCCACAGCAATGCCCTCAGCCGGCCGGCTTGTATGCCTGTGCCATTTTGTCGTTACACGCATTTATGGTGCGCATGCTTACAAAACGACGCAGGCAGCCATGTCAAAAGCTTATTATTATTTTTTTTTCCAACTTTAGCCACTCTGCACTGCGTTGCTAAAACAATTGGCGAAACCAATAGATCACAAAGACGAGACCTTTTCGCTTTGCAATGATTGATCTTTGCATTTAGATAAGGGTCAGGTCCATAGTTCCATGGTTGCAGATGTTCATGTTGTACAAAGAATCCATTGTTTAGTCATGGCTCATCGGAGGCTCCAAACATAATTTGTAGCACCGTGTCCAGATGGTGGCAGATAGACTCTCATACTGGGACAATGTTCCCGTCACAGAGTGGGTACTAACTTTAGATTCATTTTGAAATTGGCAGCGGGACACATATGTGATCTGGTAATCGTTTTTCTTCATAGTTAATTTTTCTCCAGCAGTAGTAAAGATGTTGCCATCATGCTGGAGTCTTGGCAGTGTAACCCAAACAGTGCTTTACGTGCACAGTTGACAAGAAGCGTTTGAATTGGAAAAGAAGCCCCTCACTCTATATGATCTGTTGTACCTGAATCATGGTTTGCATTAAGTCTGCAAATGAAAAAGGTGATTTTGCATCTAGAAACTACTCACACGTGTGCTTGTTGACCTAGAAGTTAAGTTGCAGACTTTCTGTTTTTGTCTTGAAGAAAAATAATTGTCAAAATGGCGTGGGTGAACGTTTCCAGTAGTCTAGCTTTATCACTTTTAGTTTTCATTAACACATTTCCTAATGCACATGTTCATGTCTACGTCCATGAAAGACTTCTAAATCCTCATTGCTGCTGGACAAACAGGACGGGAGGCCGTCACACTACAGTGCCCAACTTTAGCCGCTCTCCCCGCTCCGCCCCCTCCCCTGCCCGCCGTGTCGCATTTCTCATCCCCCCTCCCCACAGCAATGCCCTCAGCCGTCCTGCCGTACTTTCACTTTGACGGCCGTGTTTCTCCTTGTCTCTCGTGTCACCAGGCTGTGTGTGCTGCCTCCGCGGGCACCATGATGTAACCCCACTCTCTTAAATGCCTACATTATACCAGTCTTACATCAACACCACATCCACCAACACATCCACCATCACCTCCACATCCACCATGACATCCACCACCACATCCACCACCACCACATCACCACCACCGCATCCACCACCACCACCACCACCACACCCACCACCACACCCACCACCACACCCACCACCACCACATCCACCACCACATCCACCACCACATCCACCACCTCATCCACCACCTCATCCACCAACGCATCCACCAACTCATCCACCACCACCACATCCACCACCACCGCATCCACCACCACCGCATCCACCACCACCGCATCCACCACCACTGCATCCACCACCACCGCATCCACCACCACCGCATCCACCACCACCGCATCCACCACCACCGCATCCACCACCACCGCATCCACCACCACCGCATCCACCACCACCGCATCCACCACCACCGCATCCACCACCACCGCATCCACCACCACCGCATCCACCACCACCACACCCACCACCACCACACCCACCACCACCACATCCACCACCACCACCACATCCACCACCACCACCACATCCACCACCACCACCACATCCACCACCACCACCACATCCACCACCACCACCACCACATCCACCACCACCACCACATCCACCACCACCACCACATCCACCACCACCACATCCACCACCACCACATCCACCACCACCACATCCACCACCACCACATCCACCACCACCACATCCACCACCACTTCACCACCGCATCCACCACCACCGCATCCACCACCACCGCATCCACCACCACCGCATCCACCACCACCTCATCCACCACCACCGCATCCACCACCACCTCATCCACCACCACACCCACCACCACACCCACCACCACACCCACCACCACCACACCCACCACCACCACACCCACCACCACCACACCCACCACCACCACACCCACCACCACCACACCCACCACCACCACACCCACCACCACCACACCCACCACCACCACACCCACCACCACCACACCCACTACAACCACCGCCGCATCCACCACATCCACCACCATCACATCCACCACCACATCCACCATCACCATCACCACATCCACCATCACCACCACATCCACCATCACATCCACCATCAAATCCACCACCACCACCACATCCACCATCACATCCACCACCACATCCACCATCACATCCACCACCACATCCACCACCACCACATCCACCACCACCACATCCACCACCACCACCACATCCACCACCACCACCACATCCACCACCACATCCACCACCACATCCACCACCACTTCACCACCGCATCCACCACCACCGCATCCACCACCACTTCACCACCGCATCCACATCCACCGCATCCACCACCACTTCACCACCGCATCCACATCCACCGCATCCACCACCACTTCACCACCGCATCCACATCCACCGCATCCACCACCACCGCATCCACCACCACCGCATCCACCACCACCGCATCCACCACCACCGCATCCACCACCACCGCATCCACCACCACCGCATCCACCACCACCGCATCCACCACCACCGCATCCACCACCACCACATCCACCACCACCACTACATCCACCACCACATCCACTACAACCACCACCCCCGCATCCACCACCACATCCACCACCACCACCACCACCACCACCACCACATCCACCAACACATCCACCGCCACAGCCACCACATCCACCAACACATCCACCGCCACAGCCACCACCGCATCCACCGCATCCACCACCACCGCATCCACCACCACCGCATCCACCACCACTGCATCCACCACCACCGCATCCACCACCACCGCATCCACCACCACCGCATCCACCACCACCGCATCCACCACCACCGCATCCACCACCACCGCATCCACCACCACCGCATCCACCACCACCGCATCCACCACCACCGCATCCACCACCACCTCATCCACCACCACATCCACCATCACCACCACATCCACCATCACCACCACATCCACCACTACATCCACCATCACATCCATCACCGTCACATCCACCATGACATCCACCATGACATCCACCACATCCATCACCACATCCACCACATCCATCACCACATCCACCACATCCATCACCACATCCACCACATCCATCACCACATCCACCACCACATACACCACTTCCACCGCATCCACCACCACCACCGCATCCACCACCACCACCGCATCCACCACCACCACCGCATCCACCACCACCACCGCATCCACCACCACCACCGCATCCACCACCACCACCACATCCACCACCACCACCACATCCACCACCACCACCACATCCATCACCGCATCCACCAACACCTCATCCACCACACCCACCACCATCACTTCCACCACCACATCCACCACCACTCACCACATCCACAACCACCACATCCACAACCACCACATCCACCACCACCACACCCACCACATCCACCACCACCACACCCACCACATCCACCACCACCACACCCACCACATCAACACCACATCGACCACCTCCACCTCCACCACCTCCACCACCACCTCCACCACCTCCACCACATCCACCACCACCCCCACATCCACCCCCACATCCACCACCACATCCACCACCACATCCACCACCACATCCACCCCCACATCCACCACCACCACCACCACATCCACCACCACCACATCCACCACCACATCCACCACCACCACCACATCCACCACCACCATATCCCCCAGATCCACCACCACCACATCTACATGTGTGTGGCTCTGTGTGTGTAGGTGCAAATGCAATGTTCTTGGATTGTCGTCACAATAAAATACACTGAACATAATCTTCACAAAAGTTATTTACAAACGTTTAAGCTATTGCCATTATAAATTACAATAACTTTTATTTAAGTATTAATTATTTACAAAATTAAAAGCCATTGTTATTTGTAATATCAATACATCTAAGTCACGTAAATACAACACACATTGCATTACAAATGCTATAGGTGTCACATTTGCAAAAGTTAAAACTATTGACATTGTAACTGACAAAGCTATTAATTTTGCTACTTTCAAAAAGCCAACACATAAATAAAAAAAGTGTCATTTACAATACCAATAGCTCAAACTTTCCTAATGCGAGACCTATTGCATTTCCAATGCTTGTTTATTTTTATTTTTTACTGCTCGTGGGATGAGAGGCAACGTGGTGTGGGGAAAAGAGCAATGGAGTGGCCAGCGATGGCCGTGTCATAGCCTCCTTTTTTGTTATTTGTTAGTTGCAAGGCGCAGGAGGCAATATGAAGGAGGAGCGAGAGGCAAAACAGTGGGAGGTGTGGCAAAACAGAGGGAGGTAGGACGAGGTGAGGGGAACACAGACAACTGGGGGGGGAATGCATCAGCGGGCAAACAGCAACCGAAGGAGGGTGGTCAGGAGAGGGATAGCAACAACACATAGAATGAGGAAAGGCATGTGGTGGTAAAAAAAACAGCACCAGCAACAATGAAGAGAGGGCAGGCAGGTGGGTGCAAACAACATAGATGAGGGAGGGAAGAAGGAACAAATAAGTGTGAGAAGTACACAAGGGAGACATCTGAAAAAGAAGCACGCGGGTAGAGTGCTTCAACACAAAGAAAAACATGGCTCCTAAAAATATTCAGCAGTGGAAGTACACAAGTAATCCTTCCATGCTTCTGGGGAGGGACAAACACACTAGGAGGAAAGAAGCATATGGCAGCTGACCAATTAGAAGCAAGCACATGAGTGACCATGAAGCAAAACAGTGATAAGAAGGTGGGGCTTCTAAACCCACTGTTATAAAACAAAAGGTCTCGAAAAGCCAGTAAGTGCGCTCTCTAGGCAATATTATTAAAGGAATACTTTGCTATAAGTTGCTTCTAGTTACACCCATTTCGGTCCAATCAGTCCCATGATTTCTTTCACAAGACCATTAACTCAGCACATATCATTTTTGTCTGAAAATTCTTGCTTCTCAGAAGCACAATTTTTACGAGGATCTAACCGAGAGGGCGTGGTGTTCCATAAACCTCCTCGTTTCTAATTACTCAATTGCCCAATGATTTAAGCACTCGAGCAGGTTTTTAGGCCTGGCATTAACTAAAACGAGCTTCAGTCAAAACGTGGCACTTGAGTTCACTTCAATTTTTGTGGTGCTTTGTCTGCGGGCTTCAGTGATGCCGTCTTGCGTGTTTTCAGTTGTTTCCAGAGCAGTATCAATGGACCATTTAAATAATTCACCCATTTCATTCTACCCAATTTCTAAAATTTCTTTATTGAGATACTTAGTGAATCTGGGTAATTCTCACTGGATGACAGTGTAGATATAAGTTTCGATGTCAGACTGACTCGCACCTCTTTTCTGTAAATCACTCAATTTCGTATAATTTATATCTGTGGACGGGTGTGTAGAGGGAGCAAAGTCCAGGCAGATTGAAGGAACCTGATGTTGAAGGGAGGGCGGAAGGGCAAGACAGTGTGGCAGCAGTCTGTTTGTTACATCTAGCAGTGACCAAAGTGTAACAGGACTGGATATTTTATAACGCTCAATACTTCTGCATACTATGTGTAGTGTGCTTTTATTTTCATCACATGGTAGCACAGACGTAGGAACCGAGGTACCAGGATAATGTTCCCAGGAACACACAATTTGGGAATATGGTGAAATGTTCGCGTTTTCCTCGCCCGTATCCGTTTACAGACTCTTGAGCAACGAATAATAAACCTCTCCAAAAATGTGCTTGAACATTCCTGCTTGCCGCAAGCGCGGTCCCAAGGGGGAAAAGCTGGAAAATGGAGCTGGAGAAAGGAAATGAGAGGGCGGCGATACAGCTGAACACAGCGGTTTTCCGGCCAGGGATGTCTGAAGTTAGGAATGTAGAACTTTTTTCCCCCCCATTTTGTCGCACTGAGTTCTGGATAGTTCTTCAGTGGAAGGGGTTGGGAGTTCGTTGGGTCCTTATCAGTCCACTGGGGTAGACGTGCGTGCGCCATTGGGCCTAGACCAAGCGTACAGGGAATAGTCCAGTTTTCTTTCTGAGACCAATATTTCTGATTTCCTATTGGTCGAGTCGTTTACGACGCCCTACGCAAACCATCATTAAAATCTATTTCTTAATTGTCATTGGAGGCGAGACAGTGGCTGGCTTCTGTGGCCTGGGCGAGGTGCCAAAGCCGAGGGACCTGCAGGCTAGAGCGTGTGCCGAGGGAAGGTGTGCTCGTGGCTTGTCGTCTCTGCTGATGGCGCGCGGAGTTACCTGCTCAATTACCATACTCACCTGGGCCCATAAACATACACACTTTGAACAAGTAATCCGGCCTTTTACCAATTTGCCAATCAGGATTTTTAATTTACTTTAGGACTTGTACCTATACACATTTGACTTACTAATCCTTGTCACCTGTACCTAAAGTCCTAAGGGATCAAGGGTGTTGGCATAATAGGTAAAAAAATAACATTTACCTTCATAAAATAACCACAGACTCAGGAACGTTTTAAATACTTTATCTATGTAGATTCTTATTTGCAAAAGTCCATAAAAGCTTAATGAGAGAACTTTCAAGCAAGAGTATAATAATCAAAGTGAGGAACTGTAGATATATTGCGAGATTTCTATTAGACATTGATACCTGGGACGGGTGAGAAAGGGAAACAATACAATGACATACCCACACATATTTATATTTACCTAGAATGGTGTGAAGACCAACCCTAGCCACGGGCTGGGATAAAGAACAGGACTCCCGATAGTTCAGGTGCCAACAGGACAGGACCGGACAGGTGCAAATCAGGAAAAGAGAGGTGCTGACCAATGTGGATCAGGACAGGACAGATGCAGGTCCGGACAGGTACCCTCAGCTAAGTGCAACGCCAGCTTCACACCTCTCTGCGGCTAACAGTCTGACCCAGATTGAGTTATCGATTCTTCTCCCTCAGCAATTCCCGATTCTTCTGACAGTGCTCCGCCAGCACCTCTTGCTCTTGATCTCCTATAGCGTGCGTTGAGACAGTGACAGGTCAGCTATTCGGACAATCTAACTAGCTAAGCCTACCTTAGTTATAGCATTTTCCAGGGCAATGTACCACCCCTCAGTGTTGCAAAATCGTGTATTCCCTTGGTTTGATTGTTCAAAAGACCAGGAGAGGTCATAATACCATACCAGTTATGAGATCATTTTCATTCAGTATTTAAATCAATGTTCCCGCCCATAATTTTACTTTCGCATGCACTTGTATTCCACCCAGCAAATAATTTTTCAAATTTATACAAAATGTATTCAATCAGTTCCTCTTGAGGGGTCAGGCGGTCATCTTCTCCGGAATATTACAAGTAAGTCGGAACTTGGCTGCTTTTCAATGCCAATGCTTCAGAGTTTTAGAGTTCATCTGCGCAGACACAGCTTTTCAAGATGGGGTTCAGAAACTCATCAGGCCCAAAATACGAGCTAACCGCATAAACAAAAAGAAACCATTTAGAATAAAGAAATAAATTAATGCACCGTATACCCCTTATCTCTACACTATTGCCATTACTTTATTTTAACGATAGCATTAGTAGCTAAGCAGAACGAACAAAGTTTAGTTAGAGCAGCAGCAGGTGCTTTAGTATGTAAAACATGAAGCGGCCATCTTAATTCTAATGCGCAGCTGCTAGAAATTCCCCCTAAGCAAAGATACGTCACACCACGTGAGTGTGGCAGACACATGCTCAGAGTTTCCCGCGTTTTCGGCGGCCATTTTAATGCATCTGAGTTACTGTTAGTAAAAGCACATAGGTGAGCTTCCCCTAGATACTAGAAATGTCGTGTAATGCAATTATTAGTTCAACCAACATGTTGATTAATACATTATGTTATTTCGAGAGGCTTGAATCCGAGCAAGTCTCTTTACGTATGAAACCTTGGTCCATCACTGCTGCCATGCGCTTCCGGGGTGAGCAAGGGTCTGTAGCTTCCGAGGAGGTCAGAGGACGGAGTGGACTTTGCAGCTCGCTGTATGGCTGGAGATTATCCTCACCTCCTGTTCTTCTGGAGCATAAGGCCCACTTCGCTCTTTGAATTATTGTACACAGTGACTTAAATATTTCATCCATGGCAAGTACACCACCCTCCTTCCAATATCAGGAAACATGCAATAAATACACTAATCGCTTTAAAGATTAGCAGCATAATATAATTTAATGCTTACCATGTGCAAACTTTTAATTCTTAACTAAAAGCGTAGTCCATTGGCTTTGTCAATCCCCACGTGCGGGGGCCAAGAGGCAGTATTACTCAGAAAGCACTCCCCATGTTTTTTGTTTTTAAAATTATATTTGAATGTAGCTTAACAGCGTTGCTAGTTACCAGTCTTCTTTCTGTCTGGTGATCTCGAATTTCTTGAAAGGCAGGCGTATTTCTCATTTTCTCTTGGTGACAAAACGTACCACTAATGCCGTCTAAAAGCTGCAGGGCCTGTATGCAAATGACACGTTTTTGAGAGTTCTCCCGCCTCTGGTGGAGTGCTCTTCTCCACATTCTGGGCCTCCTTCAATGTGGTGAGCAGTCTGTGACGCCGCTGTTCACATGACTTTTGGCAGGCTTTTCCGTGTTCCTGATGGTTTGTAAGTTCCAAGTGTTCAGGGGCACCCCTGCAATGCTGATAGTTGTATTTAAGAGGGGCCAATTTGGCGAGGGAACAGCTGTTTAACCAGATGGACTTTGAGTAAGAGCTCAAGGGCTGGGGGCTCAGGTTTCCGTGTTTATTTGTACAATTATGTAGCAGAAATTAATCTTGCATACTGTCCCTGTGTTCTGTTTTAGGAGCCGGCTCGTAAATCATCTATACTCTAAACAATCGTGGAGAAATTACTTCTGGTGGACTTTGGATTTTGCTTAAGTTCCAAAATAAAGTTCTGGACTTTTTCGTTTATCTAAGAATATATGATGTTACCCTGTCGAGGAGATTTGAAGATAATTTGCACCATTTTAGGGGAGATTTGGGGTTCAGTTTCGTCTTTATCAACCAGACACTGGTTGGGGGTTTAAACCACCTTGGAACTGGGTAGCGAGTTTTCCAAAATAAAGTTCTGGACCTTTTCGTTTATCTAACAATATTTGATGTTACCCTGTCGAGGAGATTTGAAGATCATTTGTACCATTTCGGGGAAGATTTTGGGTTCAGTTTAATCTTTATCAACCTGACTGGGGTGTGGGGTTTAAACCACCTGGGAACTGGGTAGGGAGGGTTTAATTTGAAACCAAAGTACAATGTTCAGTATGTCAGGCGCCGTCTTCTGTATGCCTCCCTTCAATCTGCAGCTATGTCGAAAGGCCCCTTTTGTCTCCTCCATAGAAGTGAGGAGACTTGTATGGTGCCACAAGTGAAGTGGATCACCTCAGGGTGTTTCCGCATGAAGTGGATGACATTTTGGAGCTTTGAAAGTTGAATTTGTTCCACATGTTTAAGAGAGTGTTGTGTTCATAGTTCAAGTCCACAATCCAGATGGCAGCATCAACCGTTTGAGCAGCACCATGTTTTTGGAGTGAGAATAGGTCTCTGGGGTGGCATCTTTTATTGGTGGGGTTGTTTTTTCCTGAGGGTACAGCAATTCGTAAAGGTCTTAAAGCGGAGTCTTCTGTACATTTTGGGCTAGTATAGTGTCCTCCTGACTGGAAGAGACCCAATCCCCGGAATTCCTTTTAGCTGTTAATCCAATTACTGTATTCTGGGTAGATTGAAGGTGGGAGATGGGGTCTTCTGGAAATCCAAGGTAGAGAGCTTTTACCTAGTCAAGTTAGTGTTTGATGGCATTACTGCTGCTATGCATACTTCTCCAGAGAGAATGGGCTTCAAACGTTGCAGCAAAGTCTACACTGAGTGGCAGTATTTTGGATTTGTGACTAGCGGTAGTTGCTAGTTCTGGGATGGTAATAGCGCTGGAGTAGCCTGGGCTGTTTTTGTCTTGGTGCTCTTTTTCAGCTGTGAAATTTTAAGAAGTATGACTGACATACTTCATGTTTGTTGGTGGTGAGCAGGTAGAGGTATATGTTGTTCTTTCAAGTGCACTATGTCCACATAGCTTACTCAGATCTCTCTATGGCTGTCCACTTCCATCAAACAACTGTGAGAAAGTGCCATCTTTTTGCATGGTTGCCCTCACTTTTTGCTGAACTGCTGATGTGCTTTGACTGAGTGTGCCCTGGGCTCCTGCCAAACAGGTACACAGGGCCATGTTCTTTCCCTAAAACTGCATTAAAACCAAATCCGATTGGTACTCTCTGGCCACAGGTCAGCCCCGGGTAAATGGTACCACCAGTACCCAGGGCACTGTGACCAGGGAAGGCCTCTAAGCGCTGCAGCACTTATTGTGCCACCCTTAGATTCCCTGTACCTTTACACAAACACACCACACCACCCCCCCCCGCTCTGCAGGCTGCATGTTTTGGTGCTGAACAAAGTGAAGAGTCGATATGGCACACTGGGTGCCATGCCTACAACCCACTACTCTGGCATAGGCCAGCCACCCCTCTAGCTTGGTGCACTATGTCAGTGGTGAGGGGTACAGGTACATGAGCCCTGCACCCCGACAGTGTCTAAGACATTCTTAGACATTGTAAGTGCAGTAATGCCATTAAGTGTACAAGGTGCTGGGAGTTTGTCATTACGAACTCCACAGTACCATAATGGCTTTCCTGAAAACTGGAAAGTTTGGTATAAAACGTTAGAGCACATTAAACCCACATTGATGCCATTGTGGGATTGAATGAAAAATGTACACAGAGGGCATCTTAGAGATGCCCCCCTGAAAAATGACCTAACACTAGTGTCCAGGCTGAGTGGCTGCTCACCATCTGCCACCACCAGACATGTTTGTGGACCCTTGGGTTGAGAGCCTGCAGCTCTCGGGAGTCTGAAACAATGCACATCCTGGTACGAGGTGCCAAGCCTACTCCCCAGGATGGGCAGGGTCAACGAAGGGGAAGCTTCAAAGGCTTGCCGGGTTTGTGAGCTTCCCCAGGCCTTTTGCTGCTCACAGCAACTGGTCCCCACAGGTTCTGACCCCCAATTTGGGAGGGAGAACCGGCGGGAAAACCAAGCGAGGAAGGGAGGTGTGCCCACCTTTGCCAACCCCACCTCTCAGGTGGGGTAGGCGATGTAAAGCACAACTCTCAGTCCCCGCCATCTTGCAGATGGGGGGGAGGACCCAGCCAACCAGAGTGAGGCATATGCCCCCCTCCCACTGTACCCACCCCAAGGAAAGGACCCATTGGTCCCAACCTTTACTTACCTGTAACACCCATATATCTAGTTAGGTTTTTAGGGGCACCCCTGAACCATGCCCCCTCAGACAAGAAATGAGCAAGAAGAAAAGGAAGAAGGACCGAACAGCTGTGCTGAAGCTAAGAGGAGGAGGGCGCCCACTGACTTGGCCCCAGTCCTACCGGCTTGTCTCCACCTCGAACCTGCAGAAGCGAAACTCCGGTGTGTCCTGCAGCCAGCAACCTCAAAAACCCTGAGGAATTGCCCTGCCTTCCAAAGAAATGACTTTGTTCACCCACAGACTCTGGCTTCGGACAAATCTGCTAGTCTGCACCACTCTGCAACCATCACCCACGGCCTGAGTTCAAGTGGCCCAACAACACAGGGAGGTCTCCACAGCAATCCTGACCTGAGATCTGGTGATCTCTGACCTTCCTCGAATGTCCCAGCGAATCCTGCAGTCTTTGTTAAAATCAGAGAATCCCCATTGCAATCAACAGGGCACCCAATGCCAAACCAACACCCTGCACCCAGCTGCCGCTGCGGGTGCACTTTGTGTGCCAAACCAGATCCCCCTTTGTGCGGAGCCTGACACAAGAAGCTTTGCTCATACAACCCAGTGGGCTGCTTGTAAGTAGCCACCAACCAGAGGCCCCATATCCCCGATTGTATAACATTGGGCCTCAGCACTCTGCACCCTGCCGCCCTAGTGCCACAGAGGGTGTAATAAGAGTGCATCTTCGACCCTGGGAGAACCATTGTTCTTACTCCAGAAACTCCACCCCAAAGACCGAGTACTACCTGGTAACCGATAACTTAATTTCTCTCCATAGGAATCCATTGACTATTTTTCTCTGAAAAAATTTCTAAGTGTGGAGTTGATTTGTATGGATACCTGAAAGATTACAATTGTTCAAAACTGATATTACTTACATTTTCTGTAAGAAAATGTCCCAGTGTGATATCTAGGCATATCACACGAGTAGAAAAAGTAACTTAAAAAGTTATCTGTATAGTAATTTGAATACCTTGACTTACCTGTATCTCAAACAACTGCATTTGAACTTGCATTCACTTGTAAACACTCCATAATATTTTGCAAAGCATTTATTTCACTTACCTGTGCCAGGCTGAGCTTGGTTCTAGAAATAAAATAACTTGATATTTTTATACAAACAAAATTCAGAGTTCAGTCTTTGAGTGTGTGACATCATTTGCTGCCTGAGTGTGCACAACAAACGCTTATCACTACCTTCTGATAAAGCCTTACTGCTCGCCCACAGTGCCACAAATAGAGAGTAAGGTGCTATCTACTTTTACCTCTGCCTACCTTTGGGGTTTCACTGGACTCTGTGCACACTATACCCCATTTTGGTATAGTATATACAGAGCCAGCTTCCTACATAAACTGATCTTCCTTAAGTTATTGACCGTTGTACACTGGGGCGCAACTAGAGCTACCGCCAACTTTTGGGGGCGGGCCAAGTTTTGCAGCAATATAGAGCCAAATTCGAGCTATAAAACAAATATTTTTTTTTTTATTGCAAATCCAATTCAAGAATATAGGATTTGAGTAACTGAATGGCTAAGGAAACAGTTTTTTTTTTTTACACCAGCTTTTTAACCTAATCGACTTAGTTTGTACACCAAGCTGGCTATATATATCCTAAAGGGGGCTGTTGTTTCCAGTGGAGCGTGCCCTGTATCACTGGGATGTGGTGCGGTATACATTTGTTATTATATTTACATTTCTTTTACACACTTTAGGGTGTTTTTTTCCAGCTCATCCAGATTCACGTGTACAGTTTTTCTTCGGCTAATGGATTGATTCTGTTGTATAGATATCTACAACAAAATTCACTTCTTAAACAGCAAATGCAGTTATGTCTTTTTATTCAAATGTTCTCTATACTAACGTTATCCCATCGAGGCAAATTTTCCCTAATTTCACACAATTTTATTTTGTTTATTTATTAAACTGAATTTTAACATTCAAAGATAGTCACATCTTTAAAATGCATGCTTCATAGCGGTATATATTCTTTTGTAGAACTAGCATTCTTAAAACAGATGGAAAACATATCTATATTTACTCCGTTGTGTTCAACTGTGACCTATGTGATTACTATCTTTTTATTCTCTTGCACCAAAGTGATTAATTCTTTACATCCACACTTAGTGTTTTCATATTTAAAATATATTGAAACATAGGCACTTGGGTCCTTATTCTGCTGGGCTGCTATTTTGGCAATGTAATATCACTCTGTAAGAACCGGTTCTGTGATGCGTAGTTGCTTCAGGGTGTGGTGTTACACCCCATTCCATGTTCTCCAGATTTGAATGTGGGTTAACCTAGTTAGTGGTGGCTTGCTCGGAACGGGTGTGGCGGGCAGGTAGGGGAAGGTGGTGGGGGGATTAAACAAAAATAAAAACGTAGCTTCGCCGCCGCACGCCTCTACTCCTCTGCTGGAAGCATCTGAAGCACTTACGCATCCAGGCCGTCCCCCAGGGATCCTCCCTCAGCCCGACGCTGTTCAACATTTACATGGCCACGCTCGCACACCTAGCCCAACAGCACAACCTCAACATAATCTCCTACGCCGACGACACTCAGCTGATCCTCTCCCTCACCAAGGACCCTATCACCACCAAAGCCAACCTCCATGAAGGAAGGAAGGCCGTTCCTGACTGGATGACGCTCCTGCAGTGTCGTCATTGGCCTGAGTGTCCTGTTTAGACCCTCAGTCAGTGTTTGGGGATGCTGGGCATGTTCTCGACCGGGCTGTGCAACACAGCCCAATGGAGAACATGCCGAGTGCGAATGACGGTTTGGCTGGCCTTAGAGGGCTGGCAAAACTGTCATGTGCACTTACAGGAGTGCAAACCACCACTCTCCTGCTCTGGCTTGGGGGAGCCAGCTCCGCCCTGACTCCCGAAAGAAAATGATAATTGTCTTATCTTTCTCATTTTATTTTTTTTACTGCTGCAATAGCAGTGGGACGACGCTCCTTCACCTTAGCGGAGGAGCTGCCACTGAACATAGTGGTACTACATGTTTCACTTCGTTCTGTGCTGCCGAACCCAGAATTATCTGTTTTCTACTAGCATTTGCCAAGAGGGTCCCCCCTTATTACTGGAGGGTTAACCAAACCTGCAATTGGAATTGTAAACAACATTATCTTGAGCCCTTGTTTGTATCACACACACTTTGATTCTTGGTTCCAAGTGGCAAGTTTTTGATCCGTGGGCGACCATCTTCTCTGCGTTCAATGAAAGACCACCATGAGCAGCCTTTTCACCTTCTTGGACCTGCCATTTTATGGTGTCACATTCTCCCCCTCTGACCCAGGACTTGTTCAAGTCTCTGTTGCTTAATTTGTGATCCCTCTTCAGCACAATGGAAACCACTGGAGATGGTTTATCCTACACAGGTCTTTTCAGTTTACCATCCGATCTAGATGTAGCACGATGCTGCTGTGCGACGTCCAGATAATTTTAAATCTGTGACCTCAAGTCCTCAGTCAGAAGACTGCCTTCTCGGTCTCTGTTCTCAGTGAGACAATTGCTTATCACTCTTTACACCTATACCTTCGCTGGTTACCTAGTTCTTAGAATATAGAATGTTTATCCTTCTGCATTGCCCAAGGAGCTACTATGAACTGAATTTTTGTGTTTCCTAAAGAAACTACAGCTGAAGGTCCCTCAGCGACCACTCTGGTTTCATATTACACTCCTTATGACAGTCTCTGAGATTAAACATCTCCGTAATGAGGGGGTTGGGAGTTTTCTTACACAACTCCAACTCCAACTTTCGCAGCTCCCACATCCTATACATTTGCACCAATCAAGCTAGCTGCGAAAGTAGCGTGTAGAAATCCTATATGTCCTTGTGCATGTCCCGAGGCAGCAAATGTATTCGAGGAAAATGAATGAACAGGGTTTCCAGATTAGCATCGAGTGCAGCTGCCACAGAACCGCAAAGAGGCCCTACTATCTGAGGAATTCTAGCGATCTAATTCCATTTTGCTATATCTGATCGGACTCCTAACTCGAGTATACCTTTTAGCTGCAATAAAAGGTGTCTAACCTTCTATGATTTCCACCTTTGCAATACGTTCTCTGCGGACCTTATTTATGGTCTATGGGGACATTGTGTAAATATTATAGCTCTATTGTGCTTCAGGCTACAAAAAAAGTCATAATGCAACTAACTAAAGGTCTTTTGGCTCTTGAGAAAGTGCGTTTTGATAGGACCATACAAGCACTCTTTGGTGATGCCCATCTGGCTGGTACTTATTTAACTGAACAAATAAAAAGGATTAGCCTGTACTGCCAATAGTTTGGCCTGCATTGTATGTTATGTATGTATGTATGTATGTACGTGTATATATATTTATTTGCAGAGTTTTATATAGCGCAAACTTGACCCCAATCGGGTACCAGAGCGCTTTACATAGCACCAGTTGCATTACATGAGGACACATTCATTTTTTGTTAGGCATGGGGAGATTAAGTGATTTGCCCAGAATCACAGGATGTTCAGCGTCATTGCCGAGACTCGAACCCAGTTCCCCCAGATTCAAGGTCGACCGCCCTAGCCTTTAGGCCAACTCTTCTCGTACAATACTGAGCTACTTTCTGAACATTACAATGCAGGATTAGCGAAGTAGCAATATGAAAAATGACATGTACTTAGTATTTTTGGCAGATATCAATGGATAAAGTATACGAGGGGTGTCCGTACAGTAAAATGCTAATTTCTCCTTGGAACTGCAAACCAATCCCAGACAATGTTTTGTTGACCCAGCAGGAATCTTGTAAAAATGCAAGCTGCTGTTCTGCCATTCCGCACTTTTCAGTTGTGCTTGACGAAACAAACATTTTCTTTAGCCTTTATTTTTAGGGAAATGAATTGTGAAATTTCTGCAGCAGCCCCCTCACGCCAATCAAAACAGCCACCCATCGCCCCTTGGGGGAGCATCGCATCGGTTTCCAAGAAAATGACTGGCCCTGAAGGTGCTTAGTGACAGATCCTGAATCCGAACCAGGGCAAGGAGCCATTCTTGTCTCTTAATGATACCGCATACATTGATGCAGTGAAAAATGACAGGTCGCAGCTGCTTAAGCCATCTACAATTAGATGTTAAGGCGAATTCAAGTGTTTGTCACAGCGAGGCGCGTGTTGTGAGGGAACGCGTGGTTACCATGGAGATTCTTGTTGATGACAGAAACTGTCACTGCCAATTCTGCTTGTACGCGCTCTTCTGACCAATGGGGAGGAAGCTTCTTTGACTGTATTGTTCTCTGAAGTTAGCAATGTCCGTCAGAAGAATCCAGGCCCTTTCGTTCCTCTTGAACTGCACCCTTGAAGTTAAACCTGATCTCTTCATCTCGGATTGAGAGAACCAAAGCGAACTGCTGTACACCAAAGTTTATCTTTAGTGTGCACAGTTTTTGTGGCTTGCAAAGCAGGTGCATTAAGCTGCACAACTCCAGTTTTGAAGGGTGACTCAAAGCTATACGAATCATAGGCACCCCTCACAACCATTCTTTGCACCATCAGCTGTCACATTTACACCAATACTGAACACCACTATTTGGAAATCGTGGCATCAAAGAATTCGCTGATGGTCCAAAAAGCAATGACTCAGTCTTCACTGACACAGCGCGTAAAATGCCTCTTTTTGCAAGTCACCCTGCAATTTTGGGGCTGATGCTGCTGGTTTATCGACTCAGAGTGTACTGAGGCTTGCTAACCAGACCACAGTGTTGGTGTTCTAGCCCCGTACAAAGTGTTTGTCGAATTTGCTACCCCCAATTGACAGGGACTGACTTATTATAAGTCCCTATAATATATGGTACCCAGGTCGTATAAGGCAGAATGTCCACCCAGGGCTGCAGAACTGATTGTGCTACCCTGGAGGCCACCCTGTGCGTGACAAAGTACAAAATGGCTCTCAACCTGCCACTGCGGACTGGAGGGGCAGTGGTAACACTGCTAGTTCTACTTTGCCTTTCAAACTAATGGTAAAGCACCCCACTTCTCTTAACAGTTTATATAAGTCTCCCATAAGAAAGGCCTACTGAGCTATAAGGCATGAAACTGTATATTATTATGTAGGACATATATTTTTTTATATATGTCTTACTTACCAGCAACACTTCTAAATTGTCATTTTGCTGTGGAAGAGTTACTACACCCGGGAGTGTTGTTTGAGTCCAGATTGGTCACCCAAGGGGAACACCCTCCTCCACCAAGAGATATCGTTGGGATCGCTGTAGACTGAGACCGGTAGCCCAGCCGGCCTTCACTGTCTCAAAGAGGACTTTGAGGGACCTGACCTCTGTGGCCAAAGTCTGCCCACCTGGCCCATGGACGAAGAATAACTGCAAAGGCCTCTTGTCGCCCGCACAGCACCCAGAGAAACCTTGATCATCCTCCATCTCCTGCATCTGCAGCATCAGGACCACTCCATTGACTTCTTCAGTGGTCTTGCTGTAAAGTTTGGTTTGGAACTGGACTGGGAAATACTTTGGTGGCTAGGAAACTGTCCAAGTGCTCCTTATTCACCTCCTAGACCTCCATCCTGTCAGATTTGGTGGCTCAAGTGGGACCAGAGTAACAGAACACAATTGTTACAAACTTTAAAAAAGTTTACAATCTTTATGCTTGTTTGTGGTTAAGCAGTGATTTAAATTTTCCTTAAAAATCTGTATCTCCAGTACCCTCTGGTGGATTGTGCTCATCTTGGTCTTCTAAAAATGTACAAAAAATACAATCTATTTTTATAAATTGGTGGTGGATTTCTTTAAGGGTGTGTGGCTTTCTTATTTCATTTTTTGGTACTGTTGAATACTTTACACAAGTTCCTTTGTTTAAGCCTTGCTGGTCAAAGCCATAGCTACCTAAGGTTGAGCTTAAGGTTTTACAAATGAGCCTGACTGGACTCAAGACAGTTTTTGCAAGTGTATTACACAGTAAGGGCAACCAGCCATATCATATAATGCACCCAAATTCTCACACAGCAGAAAAATGCACTGTTTATGTTTAGGCTCCTGGGAGAACCTTAGATACTCCAATCGAATTTGCTTCCTGTCATCTCCCAAAAACCTCTTTCTGCTCAGTCCATAAGCTGCCCTGTTCGAGTTGCCAATCATCGAGTAAAGAAACAAGGTTGTATGCGCTCTGTCGAATTCCCTTTTTTTTTTCTCACTCTTGCTAACTTTGATTACTCTACTGGAATCTGCCTGGGTTCCACTGCCAAAACTGAACAGGCTCAAAGGAGAGCAAATCATTGTTCCTCAGTTCACTCTTGCCTTAACCCTTTCGCTGCGGCGGCTATTCCGCTGCAGCGCTAATGGTCGCGCGGGGGGGGGGGGGCGCGGGTGAGCTGCGCGGGTGACAGAACCGTTCCGTCACGGCTCGCGGGTGAGCTGTGCTCATGACGGAACGGTTCCGTCACGGCCCCGCCTGCTCAATTAAACGCGCCGCGCAGGCGCGGCTGCCAGGCCGTGACGGAACCGTTCCGTCATGAGCACAGTTCACCGCCGAGCCGTGACGGAACGGTTCCGTCAATAGCCTCGAAGAGGTTAAGAAGAACTCTCCATATGCTGCCTATACTGATGTCTGTCAAGTTACTCTGGTCGAGCACGCGAAATTCAAAACCCTCTCCCTCCACCATCCAACCCCGTCGGTTATCTAGGAGCTGCCTCCCAGAATTGTATCATTGGCTTCTCTTGTCAAGGGACACAATTTTGAATAATCCCTTTGCTCTCTTCAGGCTCTGTCTACCCTTGTGTAACTCTCTCTTTTTGCTTTGAGAGGACCTTCAAAAACTGTTAGTACCTGTGACCGACTTCCATCAGAGTAGACCTTCTTCCTCCTTTTTGGAGGTTTGTAGAAGCAGCAGGATAGTTGCGCTAGTGCTATATAAAATACCTGAAAAGGAAACAAAACATAAATATCTATTGCAAGGTTGGTATGCGGTTGCGTTTTCTGGAAAAGTTAGTAATAACCACCTGCAATGGCGACTGCTGATTTACCGGGGTGGTAGGGCGGGTGTGATTTAAAAAAAAAAAAAAAAAAAAAAACCCCTTCCCTTTAGGCCAGTGCCTCCCATTCCTCATCGGTTGCCGACATGCAGAAAGCACATAGGCTCCCCTAGCAAATCATGACACTGCTGTTGGCAGTGTCATGATTGGACTGAGTGTCGTGGTTCATCGCTCAGATGGGGACTGTGTGTCTGTGCATGCTCTCCACCCAGGCAGTGCAATACAGCCAGTGGAGAACATGCAAAATGCACGTGACTGGCCAAACCGTCTTGCATACATAGTGTACTCACCACTCCCCACCCAGGCCCCTGTTCTGGCCGGCCCCGCCCTGCACCTCAGCAGGAACAGAACGATTGAAATTATAGTAACCTTGCGTTATTATAATTTTCTTTTTCCTCTTTAAACTGCTCGCAGGTTAGTGGGACGATGCTCCTCAACCTTAGCGGAGGAGCCGCCACCGAATGCATGAGTTGAGGAGCGGATCAGTTTGAATGGTGCATTTGAGTGGTGCCTTGATTTGTTTATTGCAGGCTTGACTCTTAATTTACTTACTGGTGTGATGTTAATCAGCATGGGAAGGATGGCGGTCTGTGTTGCCCTTAAGGAATTGAGACCCGACACTTGCTGGTTAGTGCAGATTTCTGCTGCAGTTGCATTGCTCGCACTGTTTGTAGTACCGTACTATCAATTCTGTTCCGCGGTCGGTGCAATGTTTCGGTCACCGAAGCATAGTTGTTCGAAGTAGTGGTGTGGAGGTTTTGCTGCACCCCAAGATCAACCATGCTGGAGTTCAGAAGGTGAATGAACAATAAAATGGTATCAATTTTGTTTTTATGTTCTCACTTGTGCCTTGTGTTCTAGTACAGAGGTCAAATGTCAGGCTGCCCCTTACACATATGTTTATTCTTAACACTGAGATTGAAGTTGACTATTTCTGACTGTAAAGTGTGAGGATTTTATAAAGTGCACTGGGGGCGAATTTTGCTGGGGTACAGGGAGTGTGAAAGGAAAGACAGTAGGATATCATTTTTAACACACAGTATTTCAGATTTTATTAAATGTTATATCTGAAATCATACAAGTGTACAAGCAAAATACATTTCATCACAAGAAAAAAAAGCAAGATATCAAACAGAACGGTAAAAGATTTCCATTTAAAACAGATTTGATACAGACAGAAATCCATCATTTGAAATATCTATGGGTAAAGCACTGGACAGAAGTCAGGGTCTAATATCTTGAGCTAAAAACACCAGACAAGAACCCAGAGACGTTAAAGCAGTTTTTGAGTGTGGCTAGGAGCTATAAATATAAAAAGACCGGTCTTACCTGTCTTATATCTGTGGTTACAAAAATGGTCTTAAAAAAGTTATAGCAAAGGGTGTTGTATTTAGAGCAGATAAGAACAATGTGCAAAGTGTCACAAATTGAAACTTGGTCACAAGTGCAACGTGGTAAATATGTGATTTTATAACAGGTACCTTTTAAGATAAGCAGCTGATGGAATATTCCCAGAATAAAATAGGTCAATAAATGTAGTTGATGGTTGGGCTGGTCTATGAGAAGATATGGTTCTACCCAGTTAACTGTTTTTATTATAGTATATTGATGAAATGAATGTTTGGATAAAGCTGAGGCTTCCCTGTCGGCATCTGCCCTAAGACGAAAGGCCTGCTTTAGCCAGACATCATCTTGTTTTGTGATCTTCTCTGGGATAGAAAATAGCTCAGGTCTTACAAAGGCGTTAAAATGTACCCTTAAAAATTGCAGCCAAGTTAAATTGGACGTATTATAGGGTTTAAACCAGTCTGCTATGATTAACATGTTAAGGCTTCTTTCCTTCTTAAACCAAACTGATTGCCATAATAAAAGGGGTTGCAGCCATACAAAAGCAACGATGTAGCTATGCCAAGTGCTTCATGTATACTCTCGGGGGAAGGGGGGTGTGTGTGCATAGACCTATGCCCAAAGGACCCCTCAAAAAAGTATTCTTTGGCACCAAAAGCAGTTATATATTGACATTGCCCCAGATCTCAGAACCAATGGTGGATATTGGTATACACATAGCCTTATAAACATCTAGCAATAATTTAATTGGCTTCTGACGGAGGCAGTAAGAGAAATCAATTACACTGGCAATGGCCTTCTTTAAGCTCCAAGTATTTTTTTCTGTAAAGGTTTCCAACTCAGACCGGAGTCTACTAAAATCCCTAAATATGTAAAATTATTGGTCTTGTTGAAAACCTGGCCCTGCACCGAAAAAGTGGACTTTTAGTCTCTTAAGATCCAAAACCATAACATGAGATTTATTAAAATGAGTTAATAAGTCCAGATTGTCTATAAAATCAATACAAATATCTAAAAGCTGCTGTAAAATTTTGCAGTACTGGTAATCAAAACTGCATTTCCGGTGTAAAGAAGTGCTGGAAGCAGTCTCACTCCACCACTTGGTACATCCAGAACTGAGACCACCCCCACTAAGTGATTAATGTACATAATAAAAAGAAAGGTTGCCAAAATACAGAACTGTCAAACTCCCTTATTTAGGTTAAAGTGCTTGGTGCATTCCCCATTGCTTCCAAATCTGACTGAACCTATCAAACCATGGTGAAGGTCCTTTAAAAAAGTATCCGGAACATGTTCATCCCCTGCACCCCAGCTCTGCCCAGAGTTTATCTCTGTTGACCTTGTCAAAGGCAGAGCTGAGGTCCATGAAGGTAAGATTTATGGTTCCCCCTTTAGCCCTGGTGTATTTGAGGTTCTGCTCAACCATGCCCTGCCGGGCCTAAACCCATATTGTAGGTCAGACAATATGTTGTGTTCATCCATCCGTTGTATTAGTCTCTCTAGAATAACTTGTCCGATGATTTTTACCTCAACGTCAACTAAAGAGATAGGTCTGTAACAAGCAGGATCTTTCCTTTTCCCCATCTTGAATAAAGGCACTATCACAGAGTGACGCCATGCAAGAATAAGAAGTGGGCCGTAAATCCACTAGAGACTTAAACAGGACCTCAGGGACCCCATTCGCACTAGAGGACATGCCCATGGGAAGAGATAAAATTGCATCTCTTTTACCTCCTCCCAGTGAAACATCATCTTATTATCTCCCTGTTCTGTGGGGGAAATTAATGAATAGTTAAAAAAAAAAAAAATAGGCTTCGTCCTGCTTCTTGTTCCTGTTGGAAACTAGAGTAGAGAGTGTTGTTGTGATTGTTAAAAATGTTCCAGTCCACTGGAAAAAATAACTATATATTCCTTTTTTTTCATATATTACTTAGACTCAGAAGATCAACCATGTTGAAATCTAGGGACAGCTCATTCATCAAATCTCACTGTACTTCTTTGTCATTACCTTCCTCCTTTCCCAAACCTACATGCAGATGATAATCTTTACAAGGTTGAAGTCACCACAAATCATCAGTGCTGTGTATTTGGTTGGTATAAAAGTTGTTTAAAAACGTAACAAGCATCATCATGTAATCGGTCTCTTTCCCATAGATCTTTGTACTCATGATTACATAAGATTCTAATGTTGTTGGTAAATGAGAGAAGTACCTCAAGAATATGAGGGGAATTGACTGAGAGAATTTCCATTTTGTCGATCAAATCAGTTTTAACAAAGGTCTCTAGTCCCCATTTGCTCTCCGCGTGAGTTGGCGGCGCTTATTAAGCGCGTGGATTAAAATCAGTGGCCCCTCCTGCCTGTAATGTGGGTTAAGCAGGGAGTTCTGGACCAAAGAGTCCCAAACAGCAGTCTGCTTGTAATGTCTCCACTCGCCAACTTATCTCCCCTGTGCAGGATTTGGGGCTGCCTCCCCATCTCCGCTGTACCTCCTTGGTGCCGCCTTAGTGCTGCTTTGCCCTATGCCTGGGCTAGAGGTGGTAGAAAGTAAAGCGGGGCAGGGACTCCTCTCAGAAGCGGGCGAGGCACAGGAGCTCTCCCTCACTGCAAGCCGCACCCGAATGAACCTAGTCTGGCCACTTCTGCAGGCCAGGGCTCAACCTGTGTGCTGCGCACTCTAGCCTGTTGCCACCTCACTGAGTCTCCCCCGCTTACCCGCTCTTTATTTCTTGCTGGGGCTCAGATGACTGCAGTCCAGGGGCCCCTATTATGTAAAATGGGCACAATCCCTGTGCGGATGGTGCACCGTACGCAAACAGGGAAAGTGTGCCCTTTTTCAATGAATGCTCTACTCCCAGGATTGCTGCAAACTCGTGCTGCCCTGGGAGCAGCACATTCATGTGAAAAACGGAGCGGTTGTTCGGGAGAGGATGTAGCCTTCCAGCTAGAGCCGCAGACTTTGGAGCTGGGGAACTGGGGTTGAGCCTCGGCTCAACATCTTGTGATTCTGGGCAAATCACTTAATCTCCTTGCACCTACCAAATAATGAATGTGTTCTTGTGTAACTTAACTGGTGCTCATATGTTCGAGGCATGTGGGCTGCTGAATTCATATCTGTGCATAGATCGCCGTCTAGTGTTGGGTCCGGATGATTGCACATTGTTGTCCTGGAAGAGTCTTCGAAGTATCACGAGATAGGTGGCTCCTCCCCTGGACTACAGTGCACATGGACATCGGCTCCATCCTCAGATTGTTTTTTTCCGCCATTGGGGTCGGATGTCTTTGAATTCCCTCTTGTCAGAATCGATAAAAAACTTTAAGACCAAAAGGTCTTTAGCCTAATACGTCGGTATAGTCTTGCGTTCGGGCTTAGTTCTTCCAGCTCGGTCCCGAGCCGGATTCCCGAGACCCGCGTGCTTTCGACGCGGAAGGCCCAGTCGACGCTTCAGACCCTATCGACCGTTCGTCATGGACCGTAGTCCATTTAAGAGATGTCCCGTCTGCAACTCGAAGTATCCCCACATCGACATCCACCCTGTGTGCAACAAGTGTCTGTCGCCGGACCATGATGAAGCCAAGTGTATGGCTTGTTCACGCTTCAGGTCCAAGAAGACGCTTAAACTTCGAGCTGTGCGCCAGGAGGCCCAGCATGCTGCACCGGCGCCTGTGGACATCTTCGATGCAGGGGATGTCGAGGAAGAATCTATCCAGGACATTAGTGAGTCGAACCCCGCGTCGGACGTAGACTACGACGCGGATGCAGAGATGTTTGAGGCCGAAGAAGTCGACGACTAGGTGGGGGACGACGACGGGGCCCTCTGGGCCATGGAGGATAGCTCGGACGAAGAGCTTCCTCAATCTGACTCTGGGGCCGTGCCAATTCATAAGGCTCAGGCCGAGGGATCGCCTTCGGGCCTTACCCAAGATCTTATAATGGGTTCTACGGCCCCGCCCTTGGGCTTGGCCACGGACATTGCTGTTGAGCCGCACCCTGGCAAATCGAAACCGAAAGTGAAACCTACGGTCTCGACACAAGAAACTGCGCAGGTGCCGTCCTCGAAACCGAAAGGGCGCATCGCTCTGGTCGGCTCCGAGGCCTTGGAGCCCTCGGCGCCAAAGAAGTCGGAGGGTGCCGTCGAGCCGAAGGCTCAAGTCAAGGGCGGCGAGACGAAGTCTGCCGAGCCGAAGGCTCAAGTCAAGGGCGTTGAGACGAAGTCTACCGCGCCGAAGGCTCAAGTCAAGGGCGTCGAGACAAAGTCTGCCGCGCCGAAGACTAAAGTCAAGGTGGTCGAGCCGAGCGCGTCGGGGCCGAAGACGGTCGACACGCAAAGGCCTCAGCGACCCGAAGAAAGCTCTCGGCGACCCGAAGAAAGCTCTCGGTGACCCGAAGAAACGGCTGGATGACCCGAAGGTTCCCGTGACTCCGCGCCAACAGGACAGGGCCAAGAGCAGCACACCCCGAGAGTCGACTCCAGGTGAGGCCTCGAAGGATTCCGTCCAACCGGCGCGCCCATCCGCCGAGTTCACCAAGAAGGTGACGGACTCCCTACAGCGCATCAGGGACAGGACCTTTTCGGTCGGTCCGAAGGATCCTCCGCCTCCGAAACCGGTGGAGAAACCGCATAAGGCGTCCACGCCCATCCATTTTACGTTGCCGCCGAAGACGGCGCCGAAGGCTTTCGCCCCTAAGACGGTCGCCAGTGTTCCAGAGAAGGCGCCGAAGTCGTCAACGGTGGTCCCCAGCCCACAGCCTCGACGACCTTCAGTGGATGAGCGTCAGGAACACTTCATTGATGCCGAAATGGGCAGGCTTTCCCTCCACAAGCGGAAAATCGCCCCTGAACGCCCGATGGAGTCCTACAAGATCCCTCTCAAGAAAAAGGACTCTGCTTTCACTCCCGTCTTGGTGGAACCTCTCTCACCACAGACTCATGTTTCGCGCACTTATTCTGATGTGGACGCTGCTGAGGGAGATGAGGAGGATGAGTACAGTTATCCTGTCTATACAGACCCTGAAGATACCAACGAACCTTGGGCAGTTGGTGCTGACCCAGGTGACCCTCAAGCAGGAAAAGACCCGCAACTATTTTCTGCAAAAACGTCTCCTACAGAAGACTCTGCAGCTTTCAATGCCCTCATTGAACGGGCAGCTAACAATCCCAACGTCCAGCTCCATGCTGACCCTGTTGATGTGGACTTCCTTTTTGATACCTTCTCAGTCTCAGAAAGAACTGTTAAGACTCTGCCTATGCTGAAAGGTGTTTTGAAACATGCTGGCGAGATCTTCAAAGAACCCACCAGAGCAAGGGTGATAAACCCAAGGATTGAGAAAAAATGCAAGTCTGCGCCTACTGATCCCTACATCAAAGGACAGTTGCCTCTGGACTCCCTTGTCTCGAATGCCCGGAAGAGGGCTAATTCTCAGACTACGGGTGATGTTCCTCCCCGGACAAAGAATCCAAGGTCTTTGAGGCTTCGGGGAAGAGGGTGGCAGCACAGGCAGCCAACATTTGGCGCATTTCAAATACACAAGCGCTTCTGGCAAGGTATGACAGGGCACACTATGACACGCTGGAGACCCTGTTGCAGCACCTGCCTGATGAGTACAAGGAGGCAGCTGAGATGCTTATTCAGGAAGGGAAGCTGATCTCTAATGCTTCAATTAAGTGTGCTCTGGACGCGGCTGATACCGCAGCCAGGGCTGTCAACACTAGTGTTATGCTACGACGACACGCCTGGCTGAGAATCTCTGGATTTAAGCCGGAAATCCAAACCACCATCCTTAATCAAACAGTGAATGAATCCAGATCACCTGTTTGGCCCGGAGGTTGACACCACCCTAGAAAAAATTTAAAAAGACACGGAAACTGCTAAATCCATGGGTGCCTTGCAGTCCCATCAGTTTCGGGGTGGGTCTTTTCGTCGCTCAAGCACTAGAGGCGTTTCCAGAGTCCAGCTCTCCCAGTCCACGCAGTATTACAAGGGCACCACTCAGTCCACATACAGCAACAAGAGTCGAGGCGGATATCGTGGTAACAGCGCCAAGGGCAGAGGTCGTGGAAACAACAACTCCAGATCCTCTGCCACCAACAAACAGTGACGCCTTGTCACTGCCCCCGACCACACAACACCGGTCGGGGGGAGACTCCAGCAGTTCCTGCCCGTCTGGAAGTCCATCACCACAGACAGGTGGGTCAGAAAACTTGTGCAATACAGTTATTGTTTGGAGTTAACATCCACTCCACCCAACATGCCCCCAAGACACCGTCCTATGTCGGACGAACATTTGCACTTATTGCAGCAGGAAGTCACCGTCATGCTGCAAAAAGGAGCGATAGAGCTCGTGCCCTTGCAGGAAAGAGGCACAGGGGTCTACTCCCTGTACTTCTTGATACCAAAGAAGGACGGGTCCCTCAGGCCCATCCTGGACCTCAGGCCACTCAACCACTACATCCTGTCGGAGCACTTCCATATGCTGACCCTGCAGCAGGTGCTCCCGTTGCTCAGCCAGGGGGATTTTCTCGCAACTTTAGACCTAAAGAATGCGTACTTTCACATTCCACTGCACCCTTCACACAGGAAGTACCTCCGGTTTACCATACAAAACCAGCACTACCAGTTGAAGGTTTTGCCTTTCGGTGTCACCACGGCACCCAGAGTGTTCACAAAGTGCCTGGCGACAGTGGCGGCGCATCTCAGGAGACAGAACATCCATGTCTACCCTTACCTGGACGACTGGCTCATCCAAGCGAAGTCAGCCCAGCAGCGTGCCGCCCACATGTCCCTCACCATTCACCTCCTGCACGATCTGGGATTCTCACTGAATTACCCAAAATCCCACCTCCAACCCGCCCACGTACGGCAGTATCTGGGTGCGACCATAAACACTCTGGCAGCCACAGCACAGTCCAATTCAGTGAGGGTCAACAACATTCAATCGCTGATACAAAAATTCAGACCTCAACACTCGCTTCCAACGAGAGTGTTCATGCAGTTGATAGGCATGATGGCCTCCTGCATCTCCATAGTCCCGCACGCGAGACTACATATGCGCCCGCTTCAGGAGTGCATAGCACGTCAGTGGACTCAGGCTCACGGGCAGTTGAAAGACCTAGTGTTGGTGAGCGGTCAGGCGTACAACTCTCTGCATTGGTGGAATCCACGAAACCTTTGCAAGGGCCGACAGTTCCAGGAGCCTGTGCCACAGATCATCCTGACGACGGACGCCTCTCTCCAGGGATGGGGAGCTCATGTACTCCATTACACTGTGCAGGGACTATGGACACGACAGCAGAGGAAGATGCACATCAATGTTCTGGAACTGATGGCGATCTTCATGGCCCTGAAAGCCTTCAAAGTACATCTGTGCAACAAGGTCGTGTTGATCCGGACGGACAACATGACGGCCATGTACTACATTCAAAAGCAGGGAGGAACACACTCTCCGCAGCTGTCTCATCTGGCTCTGAGCATGTGGAAGTGGGCCATTCAGAGTAACATCTTCCTCATGGCCGAACACCTCCCGGGCAAGGACAAATCAGATGGCGGACCTGCTCAGCAGGTACAGCCACCAAATGCACGAGTGGGAGAATCATCCATCAGTACTCCAGCCGTACTTCCAAAGGTGGGGTCATCCAGAGATAGACCTGTTCGCCACAATGGAGAACGCAAAATGCCAAAGCTTCGCCGCCAGGTTCCCACACCCACAGTCTCATGGCAATGCGATATGGATGAACTGGTCAGGCAAATTTGCGTACGCTTTTCCCCCAGCACCTCTGATACTGCTGGTGGCACGCAAGCTCAGGCAGCACTCGATGACTCTCATCCTGGTTGCTCCAACGTGGGCTCGCCAACCATGGTACACCACGTTTCTAGAACTGTCCGTGGTACCGCATCAAAGGCTACGCCTCACACCCAGCCTTCTGACGCAGAGCCATGGCGACATTCAGCATCCAGATCCGCAACAGCTCAACCTGGCGATCTGGCTCCTGAGGTCTTAGAGTTTGGCTACCTAAACTTGCCTCCTGACTGTATGAACATCATCCGGGAGGCAAGGAAGCCCACCACAAGAGCATGCTATGCGGCAAAGTGGAAGCGGTTTGTCATTTATTGTGCAGACCACAACATTAACCCGCTAGATGCATCTATTCAGAACATAATTTGTTATCTTTTCCATTTGTACAAATGTAATCTGGCCTATGCTTCTATTCGCATACATCTATCCGCAATGGCCGCTTATCTCCAGAACAGGCAGCACCTCTCACTTTTCAGGGTGCCTGCCATTAAGGCCTTCCTAGAAGGACTTAAATGAGTCATTCCTCCGCAGACTCCACCAGCTCCGGAGTGGAACCTCAATGTGGTCCTCACCCGGCTGATGGGTCCTCCTTTTGAACCACTGCATTCCTGCGAGATTCAATTCTTGACATGAAAAGTGGCTTTCCTTATAGCGATTACATCGCTGCGACGGGTTAGTGAGCTCCAAGCGCTAACTATCCAAGAGCCATTTATTCAAATTCATTCTAACAGGGTGGTGCTCCACACTAACCCTAAATTCCTTCCTAAGGTAGTGTCTCAATTCCATATTCACCAAACTATTGAATTGCCTGTTTTCTTCCAAAATCCTGAGTCATTGGCGGAGAGAATGCTCCACACCCTTGACGTCAAACGGGCCCTGATGTATTACATCGATAAGACCAAGGATTTTCGGAAAACTAAACAGCTCTTTGTTGCCTTCGCGCCACACCACAAAGGTAACCCCATTTCCAAAGCTGGTATAGCTAGGTGGATCGTTAAATGTATTCAGATCTGCTATCTGAAAGCCAAGCGCACTCTCACCATTCCACCACGGGCCCACTCCACCAGAAAGTTGGGGGCCTCCATGGCTTTCCTTGGAAATATTCCTTTGGAAGACATATGTAGAGCAGCCACATGGTCTACCACACACACATTTACAAAGCATTATTGTGTTGATGTGCACTCCAAACAGCAGGCAGCTGTAGGGCAGGCTGTTCTAAAAACACTTTTCCAAACTGCTGCAGCTGGCACGGGCGGCCGCCGTTAATGGAGGGACTGCTATGTATTCTATGCACAGATATGCATTCAGCAGCCCACATGCCTCGAACCGAATATGCTACTTACCAGTATGCATCTGTTCTTGGCATGTAGGGCTGCTGACATTCATATCGCCCGCCCTCCTCCCTGGCGCCCGTAGCAGCTGCAGGATTCACATGTACTTCTAGCATGGTCATCATTCACTTAGTTCACTCCATCTTGGCCACAATGGCTAAAAACAATCTGAGGATGGAACCGATGCCCATGCGCACTGTAGTCCAGGGGAGGAGCCACCTATCTTGTGATACTTCGAAGACTCTTCCAGGACAACAATGTGCAATCATCCGGACCCAACACTAGGCGGCGATCTATGCACAGATATGAATGTCAGCAGCCCTACATGCCAAGAACAGATGCATACTGGTAAGTAGCATATTCGATAGCGCTCCAATACTTTCAGGTCGAGTTTGTGCTATATAAATCGGCACACAAAAAAAAAAAATGCTCTGTGTTCACAGTGCAGGTTTAAACTTGCTTGCACTTTTGCAGGGGATTAGAGATCCTCTTGCAGGCGGATGCAGTCAGTGACTGAACTTGTCTGCAAGGGGATGTCTTTGGGGCCCATGGGACCCCTTTCCCTTCTCCAGAGGGTTGCTCTCAGGGGGCGCACTGGCAGTGCGCCCACTGACCGCTTCTTTTCTTCTGCACCCGTGTCTGCAACATGTGTCTGGCACAGAGGCAAAGGGATTCCCTCATTTGCATGGGGCACGCCCCCATGCAAATGAGGGAACGCCCCCTGAAGACAGCCCTGACGCTTTATGTGAGTCACCGCTATCTGTATTACCGAAGGGGCCACTCAAGCGTATGCTGCCCCTTCTGTAATGCCAAAATGCCCCTGGAGCAGGCTAAGCGGGCGCAAACGCCCATTACACCCCCGGGGCATTTTCATAATACGCCCCAGGTCTTTTGGCACTGTACTAAGATGCTGCAAGCAGGTTACAGGGAGCCAAACTAAAAATCTCCTGCAGCCTTTCATGAGGGCACTCGCCTAGTTGTCAATCTGCACAGTAGGATCATCAAGTTAATAAAAACAAAAGCTGCAATAGGAAGACAGAAAGGTCAGAGAGCTTCAAATGTAGACCAATAAAGTACTCAGTCTGTGACAGCACACCGCCATGCCTGAAGAATGATGCAGTCAGCAGATGCCAAGCTATAATTCCACTACGTTGAAGGCTGGGTTTTAAGTTATTTATTTTTGACTTGTTCTTTCAGGAAGCTGTTAGCTTGTACGCTATGGTATTTTCTTTTTTAAGATAGATTTGTTTGCGTAAAATAATGTCAGTCCGCCATTCGGACACCTATATAAAATGATTCACAATAGCATGTGCACTCATTCTTTGCGTCAGATACGGTATAGCTCAATGTCTGTTTATGTCTGTGTTTCAGTCGTATAACACCAGTCATTTCGTTTGCCCTCGTTGAGCAAAAGTGCTATGGTGCCAGAATGAGTAACAAAATCCCATTTTGTGTGGTCGTTGGGGTGGGGGATTTTGATTATTTCAAGTGATGACATTTGCTGATTACGTATCTGATAACTGATAAACCTGTTGCTTTTGAACTCCACCTCAGGTTCCAGACTTCTACAGGACCTTTTATATTCCCACAGTCAATTATAAGTTAAATTGGATCTCTTCACACCCACAGGCTACTGTTTCCCTACTGCAACACTCCCTCTCCTGTAGGATGACCGAATTCCACCGATAATAGACACTTGGACATTGGTGAAAAGGCTGTTGGTAACACCTGATCAATACAGCTGCAAAGTGTCATTTTCGCAGCAGCTTTACAGTGGGCATATTTTACATTTCTACAGTGGCAACGCTGTTTGTCCTATCTGTCTTCTATTGCAGGTTTCATAATAATCGTTTGGCTCCGGACAGTGCCAATAGATTTTGTCTTAAACCTCAGACTAGGGCAGATAGACTTCTGCATTCATGTGCTGCATTGTCCCACATTCTCCTTCGGGATACCATATGATGTGATCCGCTGTAGATACATTTAAGTGACGCTGACCGATAGAGAAAATTTCAGAGACAAACTTTGTCCATGCCAGACCTTTCAAATCGACCTCCCTCTTAGCGTCCATGGTTGGGAGTAATCTGTTGCATTCTTATCACATGTTTTTGGCATGTGTGGCATTACCAAAAGCAGTCGAATGGGAAAATTACACATGATTAACCGTCCCTGTCTCCCTTCATCATATGTATATTATCAAGTCTACTGTTGTTGATAATGGAAAAAAAGCCTCTTTGTTAATTTGATGTTCAAATATGCCTTCCAAACGGGTGGTCTTCAGAAAAGCAATGAGAAAAAAAAATGTAAAACACCCTTGAATGTAGAAATACGATTTGTATTTAGATGAACCCCATGCAAATTACATATGTTAGGGTCTTTGAGTAGAACAGTATGTCTGAAAATAGGCAGCCTTTGTGGGCTTGATGGTTCTTCTCTGCCGTTGATTATTCACTCATGTCTACATGTACACAGAGCTATTTATAGGCCGGGCAAAAAGCATTTGCTTTTATACAGATGCTACTAAACATTGGCAAAGGCATTGACAAAGCCAAAAAATTAAAAAGACCGATTTGCTTTGCCAATGCTTGTTTATTTTTTTATGCATCTCTTATGTAGAAGCTGCACAGTGTCTCAAAGTCAAGAACTAATCTGACGAAACTAATATCTATGTTCTAACCAGTGTATTACTGTGATTGGGCCTGAGCGTCGTTGACAAATGATCTAATGTTCAGCAAGAGGCACCGGCCTCCGGTGAGGTGCAACTGGGAAGAGGTAGTAGAGAATAGACTTAGTCACCATTGAGCTGAGGAGTATAAGGAGCTGAGACAAACCCAAAGTTGCATGGAGAAGATTAGGTCATGTGCACATTGGCGTTATTCTAGACGAAAGTTAATTTAGTGTATCTTAATTGTTCATTCATTGACAACTTTATTTCGGTCAACACAGACCAAAAAAGTGCAGATAAAATGCATACATACGAGCACAGAATAAATAAAACAATAAATAGTAATACCAGTAAAATTTGAACCTAAAATAGATTAAACCTTGGTAGTTATCAAGATATACAAAGTGAAATGAATACATTTACACTGTAGTTATAAAAAACTTTTCCGTCTGCACCACATACCAAGTAGAAACCGTGAGACAGCAAAAACAATAGGGGGGTGGGTGTATGTATTTGTATTTGTAATAACACTTATAATGCGCTTAGCTACCCACATGGGGTCTCCCGGCGCCACTTGAGGTAGCAATAAAATGAGTCCAACAGTTATCATTGAGGGAAGAGCCAGGTTTTAAGGTCTTTACGAAATTTCATCAAGGATGGTTCAAGTTTCAGTGCAGCTGGGAGAGAGTTCCTTCGTACCTTAGGACACTAAGGTATCTTATTTGTAACCTTGATGCAGTACTAGCAAGTTGTGTGAATGAACATCTGAGATTCAAGCTCTAAGAAATGGCAACAGTAAGGTAGTAACAGTATATACTTAAACAAGCATTGACAAAGCCAGTAAGTATAGCTTAGGCTTCCAGCCTTTTGCCTTTACCCATGGTTGTTTTGTCTTGTTTTTTTTGCAAAACTGTATTGTTGGGGAACTTCTAGGCCCTCTGCAATACATTTTAAAAAATGGCGAAATACATTTTTTAAAAATGGCCAAAAGCAAAAATGTTTTGGGTCTCACAAAGCACACATTGCCACAGTAACCCTTGCCTTGGTGTGGCTCACTGGTTAGAGGCGGCAGACCCGTAAGCAGAGTACGGCCCGGGACCAGGGTTCAATTCCCGACGCGGAAGGGTCGTGGACCAGGGTCAAAACGGACTCGATAATCCTCGCCTCGGTGCCTACGCTAACCAGGGAACACACTCGGCAACTCTGGGCATTAAGCTAGCCTCATCTCTACAACGGCCCCCCACAGACGCCGGGGATGCCTGCTTTCACCTTGGAGATACCCAGAAAGGGACCATCAGGACGGGTTCCCCAGCGGTCTTCAGCGCCAGGATACTCCTTGGAGTCGCAGTGCGCTTTACAAGTACACCCACATTTACATTTACACTGTAGAGAAGTACTTTCTGTGTGGGTGTGAAAGGGCAAAATGACGTTGCTGATAGTGAAGGTAGCCAATTGATGAAGTTGGCCGACTCTTCCTCATGCCTATAGCCAGTGGTTGGCATAAAAAAATGTAAGTGACACAATAGCAGGCCAGTGGATGAAGTGCACCTATTAGTATTTTGATCTTAGTAAAATCAAAACTTCTTGGCTGATGCAAGACCCAAAAAAACCAAAGGAGTTGCTAATTCCATTGGCCCCACTAAACAGGAGTGCTTGATTCATTGTTGTTGTGTCTCCTTGTTTAATACATTAATGGTGTGCTTTTTACATTTATGGTATATATTTGTAGCTTCTGTTGTACTGCTTGTTGTTGCTTTGTGCTCAGTTAAAGGGCGGGGCAGGCAATCCGGGCAGGTTTCCTAATCCCGAAGCCTTCATTGCGGCGGTATTTTTCCGCCGTTAACGTTATATATTTTGGAGGTGGAACGTGCGCCTGTCTTGGCGTGGGGTGTCGACCATGGATGCAGGATTTGAGGACGATCCCGTGATATCCCGCTACTCCAGCATGTTTTCCCCTCGTCGGTTTGAGAGCGGCCTGTCTCCTTAAATGTAGCATGTTGTTCATTGGTGTCCTCCACCCAGGGGCCGACAGTGACGAACAGATCAGGCGCTGGTGGCCATGTCTGAGCTCATGGCGGGAAAATGTCGATGTCTACCAGCTGCTTCCTCTCCCCGCCCAAGGCCCTGGCCTGCGAAATTGTTGTGTACGTTCAGCGTCGTGTCGTATTCCGGTGGCCTATGGTCCCCGTAGTGGCGTTGTTAGCGTGTGTTTACTTATATGTGGAGGACTGAAAGAAGGGCAGTGTTTAATATGCCGGAAACCAAGGCTTCCTCCTCGCCTCACGCCTCTTTTTTTCCACCTCTGCCTATCTCAGTTTCACTCTTACAGGTGCTTCCCTGCTCTCTTCCGTTGTCACTGTTTTCCCTTTCTTTCTCCAACTCATTTTTTCTGCCTTTCGCTCTCTTACCGTTTTTTCCACCTTTGCATATCTGTTTCACCCTTACAGGTTATTTTTCTTTCCTGCTCTGTCCCATTGTCATTGTTTCCCCTTTCTATCTGGAACTAATTTTTCTGCCTTTTGCTCTGACTCAGTATCAAGGTCTAACGATGAGTAATAGGACCTGCCCCCCCCCCCCCCCTCCCCTCCGGACACGAAGCAAGGTGTAAACAAGGGCCCTGGGAGTAGAATGCAGCACTCGCATTTTAACAATGCTGGAGTTTGGAAGAAGAGTGATCAATAAATAACCGTTTGTATTTTTGCATTTTGTTTTCATCTTCTTTGGATACTAAGTTGGCACATGGTCTTTTTTCAGTCGAATTAGGCTATATGAATTTAAATGACTGAAAAGAATAGTTAAAGAAGTAGCAAGGCAGGACCGGTCAAATTCTGTACTATTGGTCACAACTGTGTAACAGTCTGAAAAAACAAATGCCTTTACTGGCTACATCTTTATCTGTGCTACTGAGTTTGGAAACGTACACGAATATTTCCATTGTTCTAAATCTTAAAGCCTGTTGTTACCAAGCGTGAATCGGCTCTTATTCATCTGGTGAACTTTCATTGTATTCGTGAGCAATGTTTTGTGATCGAAACAGAAATTTGAGAGGGGGGGAGATTTGAAATGGACAGTGCTTCTGAAATGCAGGTGGGCTTGAGGGGCAGCCATTCCTCTCTCAGGCGTAAATAATGTCATGCCTGGCATGAGACGGACACTGCCCAAGCCTACTGTCCTTGGGCAGTAACAGCAGCCCAGTTGGAGACCATGACTTGATAAGTTGAGTGAATCTGGCCCACCCTAATGGGGTTGCCTAATTTCACGCAGCCAGTCTGTCCCCTCTATCACTGGTGGACCGCTTACAGTCCGATGACGGAACATGTGTTCGAGTGCTCCAATAAATTCCATTGGAGAACCTCACTCCCGGAAATCCTAGCGGAAATTCCTGTAGAGAAGTTGCAAATAAGAAAACATCAACCAACTACAATGGCATCTTGGAAGTGATCATTGGTTTCTGATCGTTATAGTGTTTTATTTTACTTTTGGAGGTTCCCTTAATTTCTTTCTTTTTTAGTGAGCACATATATATTTTAATGTCCACATTGTAGCAGAGAATCTCTATAAAAACCACTTGTACGGGCAGGGAAGGATGGTAGTGGTTACTCAGTCAATTTTTGAGGTGCAATTTGTGGAGGGTGGCAGAGTAGGGGGGTGCATAATTGGAGATACTAATTATCCGAATATTTGCCACGTAGTCCCCCCTTTAGATTTGTTTGACATCTCAACCTAAAAGTGTTTGTGTACAAGTCGTTTATACGTACATGCCTCGTATTGTATTATTAGTCTGAACTTCATTGACTAGAAGGGTACAGCTAAATGTTTAATATAGAAGAGTAGCTCTAATTCAGTACCTAGTCAAATAATTGTCTTGGTTTATTTGTGTATTAACAAAATCAGACCTGCGTAGATTAGAAGAACAGTGGCACTTATCGTAAAATGCAATTATATCTGATTGGTCAATACAAATTGTATTACTTACTGATCTGTACTTAGATGTTTGACTTCTAGAAAGTGGCTTATACTTATGTGACATCATCCAGAATCTTCATCTGTCTGAGCTACATGCACTGCCTCCCTGATAAGATGCTGTTAAGGCTGTTGCCTCTTAGTGGGGTGGCAGTTTGCCCCCACATGGTATGCCATTGCACCTCACCCTTATATGTATGACTGGCCTGTAGGTGGGGTGGCAGACTGTTCCCTACTAGCAATGCCATTGCACTCAACCCTCTTATCTTTGACTCTTCCTTCATGGAGCAGCAGTGCCTAGTGTCTACTTTCTGGCACCATCACCTCAAACCTTGCCTTCTCCAACGGCTATTCTTATTGGCTCCAATTCAGAGCAGCTAGGCTCATTGTGTTTTTCAAATTCCATCTCAAAGTCATTAGTGACACCACCTCCCCTTCTGGTAGCAAGAAACTGTCCAGGCAGAGCAAAATATCTGCCCACCTCACCATACAGCTGCAAGCCCCATGGAAACCGTGCCCAGAGCCGTTCAATAACCCATTCTTGTAACTCTGCTGCCATCTTGGATGACATCTGCTCCATCTCCGGTTTGTTTTTGAGTAGGTGGCAGTCAATCCTCCAGGTCAAGCAGTTACTTACAGTCCGCTGCAACTTAGATCACTGTCAACAGGGCTTCTGTCCAAGCAACACCACACACATCTAACACCTTGGCAGCAAAGCCATTTTCTGGAGGCATTGTGACAAAAATAAATCTTTAGTAGCTGGGTTTTCCCCAGAAAGTCTAATTGTACATAATTAGGGACTCTAATCCGACGCTATTTTTTAGCTAAACATTTTTTTGTCTGTATGAATGTGCAAATCCACTGCTTCTGCTTGATTTTGGAAACCTTTCATAAAAAAAGTAGGAAATCTGATGGATTCTTGGTGCGCACCAGTGTGACCTGCTGGGGGCTGGAACCATTGCTGTCCTTTTCCACTCTTCTACTAAGTCTTATCCCGTGGTGACTTTTCAGCAGCATGACGAAGGCTTGTGCTGAAGGTCCAGGCCCTGGTCAAAGGCAGAAATTGTGAAACCAGTTAAAGGGCGTGAAAACCATTTTGCTTAAAAATGGCGGCATGCGGGTTCTCCCTTAATGCACATTTGTCATTTACGTTGGTGCCACACACTGTACTACTGGATGTTATTTGCTTAAAGACTGTGGGCACAAAAGATCTAATCCTTGCAGTAGGCTATCATTGTTTGACACATTACAAGAGGTTGTGAAGCCGTGTTGCGGCAGGGACAATGCCTGTGACTGAGCCAATCTAAAGATGGCTGAGGAGGAAGGGGCCCAGTAGACTTCTCCTGCGGTCTCTGCACACCCATTTATGGGTTTCTTAGAGTCCGAGTGATGTGTCCTGGTCTTGAGATCTGAGTATTTCTGGGACACTTGTTAGTTCTCGAAGTGGTCACCAAGAGCCACAACAGACTGATCCTCTGCTGCCAAACAGTTTTGTGTTAATTTGGAGGTACATGTTAGAAAGCCAAGTATCATTATAAATTGAACTTCTTGAGATTTCAGGAGCCATTGTCGGGAACGCGTTTAATTCTGTGAAGCACTCAAATTCATTATGAATTAATATTGGAAAAATCTCATAAACCCATTTAACTGATCACATTTTCCGGTCATCAAAAGCCGAAAAATAGAATTAATCCTGCTCGACAACAGAAACGCCAGCCTGTGAATTAAAGAGATGCATTGTCGCACCGTTTGTGCGCTCTCATAAATGCCGATGTTTAGCTGGCATTCCAGACGTTTGCCTCTTTTTGCTTATGGTCTGGTCACATGCTCAAGCCGACGTTTTGTTGAAAGTTTGCCATGGCCTTAGTATTTCCGAGAATTGAGATCGATCGTGTCCAGCAGGTTTGATCATAGTCTGTTGATGAGGGTGAACCTCCAGCCGAAATCTAACCCGGTTTGCGTTGCTCTCCTGCCTGCAATCGTTAACTATCCCTCGTTTTGCTAATATTTGCTTGTGCTAATCTGAGCATTCATGTTCATTCCTTGCTCATAATGAAGAGCACGTCAATCGCAAACCACCCTTTATGCGATCATAAGGACTTTATGATCGCAGAAAGTGCTGTTTGTGATTGACGGGCTCTTTAAGCCTCATAAAATTATGGAGCCAATAAACCAAATTTTCTGACCAGAAGGAAGAAGGACACCAACGTTTCTGTTTTTTTTTTTTTAAACCAGGATCAATTTTGTAAAGTTATTCTTGACTTTTAAATCTCGTCTTTAGTTCATGACACTTTTGTCTATATACATACTAAATTTTTAGCTTAGTAGGAGAAACTGCTTTTGCAATGTCGCCAACATCGTAACCCCTCCCCTCCCCCCTCCCCCCTCCCCTCCCTCCCCCTCCCCCTCCCCCCCTCCACTCCCCCCTCTCCTCCCCCCTCCCCTCCCCCCTCTCCTCTCCTCACAAGGCGTCAACGCGCTTTTTCGACGAGTAGCACGCTACTCCGGGACCCATAGAGGATTAGAGTTGAATTAGTATAGTGAAACATGCAAGTACATTTTAAGTGGTGGATAGGTTAGTCAGTTATTTGGATTTGGAATGATAGCAGAAGGATAGAGGAGGAAAAAGGTTTGTATTTATATAGCGCTTGTTACCCCTAATGGGGTGTTGACTCACGCTATTCAGGAAGCCCATAAAGGATTAGTGGTGAATTAATATGGTGAAATATGAAGTAATTTCAGTGGTGGATATTAGTCAGTTATTTGGAGTGAGAAGGATATCAGAGGGATAAAAGGGGAAGAAAGGTTTGCATTTGTATATCGCTTGCTACCCCTGATGGGTGTTGAAGCGCTTTTCTGGCGAGTAGCATGCCACTCCGGAACCCATAAAGGATTAGTGGTGAATTAGTATAGTTGAATATAGAATTTGAGAAGTGAACATGTTAGTCTGTTAATTTTGATTGAAAATGATAGTGGAGTGAAAGATGTTTTTTTGTTTTTAGCAGTAGGAGGATGATTTTGATGAGTAAAAATGAGTTTTGGAGGGGAGGAGTCAGAGGGAAGAGTTTAGAAAGGTTTGTTTTAGGAGATCGGTATAGTAAGAGGTGTCAAATGATGAAAGGAGGGGTAGAGTAGGAGAGAGTCTAGAAAGGGTTATTTTGGGGGTCATAGTAGTGGTATGGGGTTTGGGATAAATGAGTGTATGTAGAGGATATATTGATAGATGTATAGGATGAGAGATGGGGTAATGCATTGGAACGAGTAGTAGAAAGATGTTTGAGATGAGTTAGATGGTTGTGCTAGAAGATATATTGTGCGAAGTATAGGTTGAGGAATAGGGTAGTGCATTGGAAATGCTAAATTAGAAGAACGTGATAAATATATAGATCCATAAGTACCATAAGTTTGTGGATGTGGATGGTGTGGGCTGGGTATTGTTAAATGGGTTACTGGGCAACATTCTGGCCCTGGTCAGTCTCGAACAGGCAACTGCCCTTGTCCTCTCTGTCCTTAACAGGCTCAAACAGGCAACTGCCCTTGTCCTCTCAGTCCTTAACAGGCTCAAACAGGCAACTGCCCTTGTCCTCTCCGCCCTTAGCCTCAACGCCCGGGCTGAGACGCCCTAACCCTGACCTTTTATAGCCCTAGTAATCGGGTGACCCCTTCAGCCAATGGGAACCCTTGGCCTAACACTATCAATCCCAACACTAGCCCTAAAATCTAGAACCAATAGGAGACCAGGACATTACAGCCAATCTTCGCTGTAGTCCAAGCACCCAATCAGTTCAAAAACCCTGATCTCTACATCCAATAGAGGCCCTAGCCCGACCAGTAGTCCCAACCCAAGCAACCAATGGCACAGGAAGCCCTAGTCCCTACTTCCAATAAAAAGCCTAACCCTACTCTTAGTCCCACAACTAGTCCAGCAACCAATCACACCAGAAGTCCTAATCACTACTTACAGTTAAAGGTCTAACCCTAGCCATAGTCCGACCCTATTCCCAACAAACAATAACATAGGAAACCCTAGTCCCTACTTCCAATAGAAATCATAACCCTAGCCCTATTCCCAGCCCTACATTGATTGAATCATAGACCCAGAAACAAATTGGAACCCTCAAATACCCAACCAATGAGGACACTAACCCTAATCCAATAGAAACACCAGTTAGAACCACCAATCAGTGTACACATGTACCAACCACTAGCAGACCATATAAGGTCCTAGCGACCTCAGACCAGGTTTGCTGGCCAGCGAGTTGGAAGCTGCTTCTCCTGTTCAGAATCTCCTAGGAGACAGACGGGCTCAATCCACACTTTGGACTTCTGCTTCACTAACTTGAAATCTAACAATACTGTTTGAATAAAACTTTACTCCCTCTCCTGGCCAAAAAACGAAGTGCACAATCCCCAGTAAACAGATTAAACAGCTCACAGAAGCACTCTCTGATGTAGAATATCCCTGTTGCTGGGGTAGAGGGGGGAGGCCGGGGGTTGGTTTCACTTGCTTGTGAACACAAAATGGTGGCTGGGGGTGCACTAAACATCTATGTAAAATGCCCATGTGCAAGATCATAAAGTGCTAATGTCAAGCATAGTTTAACCACTACCCCAGTTTCTTATTTTTGACCCCTGCGAACAGGGCCGGACTGAGGAACTCTGCCTGGCCCGGTGAAGGCTGGAAACGATTGTTTGCTGCTTTGTCACTGGGGGGCCGATATTGCAGCATCACCGTAAAACCGGCCCCCAGTAACATAATCTGCCCCGCCACTATAAAACCGGTCCCCAGCCTTCCAGGGAAAACGCCAGATACATGGTACGGCCCGCACGGCCCTGCCTGTGTATAGTCTCCACGTGCAGGGTCCAGAAGCGCCCGCCTCCCAGCTGTCCAGCCCTCCCCGACCCCTACTTAATGGCGGCCACTGCGCGGCCGCACAGCGGCTGCGCTGCTGGTGCACCGAAGGCGCGTCCAAGGCAAGCACGTCTGCGCCCGTCCGCGACCAGCACCAGGAACCCTGGACCTCCGCCCCGCCAATGCTACGACCCAGCAGCACTCCACGCACTCAACCCAGGCTGCAACAACAACTGCAAGCTAGCATCACCAGCCGACACCCATGGACCCTTCAGCTGTCACCGCTGCCGGCACACCTGCAGCACCGCCAAGAACACGGATCAAGCACAACCCGCCCACAAGAACACAACCGAACCGAAGACCTTCAATGCATCCTCCTCAACGTCCGATCCCTCCACAAACACGCCACAGAAATCTGGGACCTCCTCGACAGCACCACCCCGGAGGTAGCATTCTTCACCAAAACCTGGACATCGCCATCCCCCAAGGATACAAGATCTACAGGGAGGACCGCCCCACCCACCCAGGAGGAGGAATCGCCATTGTCCACAAATCCAGCCTCCGCCTGAGCACACTCCCTGTCGAGTTCACTGAACTGATGGAACACCTTCACTTCAAGATACAGGCCAGGCCCACTGCCGCCCTCCGAGGAACATTATCTACCGACCCCCTGGACTATATCATGCAAGGTTAGTAGCTCTGGGATATCGCCAATTGTAAAGTTAGGCCGGATGTTATATGTTATGTGTTATCTGTTTCTTTGCTTTGAGTCTTAATGACATAGTATTTCCAGCTTTAGTTTTAGCTTTCTTACGAACTTGTAGGTCTCAATCAGAATGTTTACAAAATCAGGGCTAGTAGTTGGTTAGAAACTCACCCCATTGTCCCGAATCTTTTCTTGGGTTCTTGTGATGGATGTGTTGGAGATATTAATAACTCTTGGGTTCATGATAAATTTTTCACTCACTGTGTCTAAACCGCTTATGTGTTGGTGGGCTTTCCACTTGCTCCTCCTCGTCTTGAACCACTGCATCCTCCACTGCTTCCTCTACCTCATTGTGGCATAGCCATTCTCAATAGCTGCATCTCCCCATTAAAATAAATGTTCTTCGTTGGGCCATCGTCGGCCGAGGAACCCCAGTCCAAACCTAAATCTATGTCACTGGGCGCAATACTCCCATGGCCAATTGCATTCATCCTTTCTTTTGCTCTCAGGGGCTCAAACTTTGTATCGAAGATGTATATACTGCCGGGCTGATGATCCAATTTGTCCCTATTAAATTTGTGTGCTTTACACATTCTGGTATCCTCTCCGTGTTTTGCAATGTGTTCTTCCATTTTGGCCAATAAGGTTTTCACCTCTTTCTGATCCTTCACGCCCTCAATTTCTTTTAACAGTTCCTCTGCTGTTCTATGCAGCGTTTGGTGTGTGTTATTAAAGTGGCCATGAGTTTCATGGAGCAATCTTCTGTATGTGTTCTCCGTTCATCAAAAATATTATGGTCCATGTCGCCGAATTTTGGCATCACTAAAATCCTCAATCCACAAGGTACTCCGCCAGACTCAATATATTTTGTCCACGAGGTAATCTCCTGCCATTTGTTTGATTCAGAAATTCGGTCTTTCTCCAAGTCCCTAATTATCTGAGTTGCAGTCCGTGAACCTGTGCCAGATTTCCGCTGTTCCTCATCAGGCTCCTCTCTTATGTTGCCCGTTTCCATTGGGCTCTTCGTTCCACCATTTCAGTTGTTTCCCTCAGTGTGTACAATTTGATCTTTAGGTTAGTGTTCACAAATATTCTCCGCTCCGTTGTAGGTTTTTTCTTGACGGATATTATTCTGATTCAGGTTACAAATAATGACTGGAAAAGCTGATTGATGGTGCACTGATGTGTGTATTTTTTTTGCTCCATCTTTGTCACACACCACTGTAAATAGAGTGCCAATATGTTTACTATTTTCGTGCGCTTCTCTGATAACATGCTTTCTCCCTCTGCCAGTCACAAACCACAAAAAAATATACGTGTATATATTTGTATGTATGTTATGTGTGTGTGTGTGTGTGTGTGTGTGTGTGTATATATATATATATATATATATATATATATATATATATATATATATATATATATATATATATATTGGAGAGAGACCCTGAAATGTATAGAAACAAATCAAGGGATAGTGTCTTCATATTTAGGTATGGAAAGGAGAGAAAACCTAACGTGTAATCCTCCCTCCCCAAAAAACCCTGGAATTTTCCATCTCTAGTTTAGTGAACTTACTATAACTTGTGTCCCCTTCATGCACTGCCTAGGATCTCACATATTACATTCCTCGTATCATATTGGAATGTCATGAGTGAAAACATTGCGGATAACCTCTCAAATAATGAGTGATGAAATGGCGCATTCCTTGTGACCGCATCCTAAAGGGTCACATCTCCCTAGACCTGAAGCTGTCACATGGCTCCTGATATTCTGGGCTGGGGACTCGCCTCCTGCAGTTTATGGTGTGGTCTCTAACATATTTTAAGGTGTTTCTTCCTGGCAGGATGACGACCAGCTCACAAAAGAAAAATCTCTAGTAAATTGGGGAAAATAATTGATTTGTTTGTAAGAGAGATCTATTTGATATTTTAAAAAGTCTATCTGTTAAAGGGAAACCGTAGCAAAGATAGAGTTTCCAGATGCCTGTGGGACCCTGAAAGCGATATTTGAACATTGTAGAGTGCCTCCTGCTTCTGTCCATAGCGCTAAGATTGAGGGATATTCTTACAAGTAAACGTTTCAAGGAGGGTAGGTGTGTGCAATCATTTTTTTTTTAAGTTAGTTGCCCAGTCCACCCCAAAATTCCTTCAGTCACTGTTTGGGAAATAGATTAGCCTAGTGTGCAGAGTCCCTCTGGTCTACCACCACCACCACCATCTCCTCCACTGGGGAGTACAAAGAAACAAGCATTGAAAATGCAATAGGTCTCGCAGCATTAGAGTTAGTGCTTTTAGAATTGTTTATGGTTTTTTTTTGTAAATCTTTAGCATTTTTGTTTCCTGTAGCCAATGCTAAAGAATTACAAATAAAAAAAGCCATAAACAATTCTAAAAGCTCTAACTCAAATGCTCCGAGACCTATTGCACTGTGTGAGGGTGAGGGGTTGAGGGTGAGGGTGGGTGAGGGTGAGTGAGGGTGGGTGAGGGTGGGTGAGGGTGAGTGAGGGTGAGTGAGGGTGAGTGAGGGTGAGTGAGGGTGAGTGAGGGGTTGAGGGTGAGTGAGGGGTTGAGGGTGAGTGAGGGGTTGAGGGTGAGTGAGGGGTTGAGGGTGAGGGTGAGTGAGGGTGAGTGAGGGTGGGTGAGGGTGAGGGTGAGTGAGGATGAGTGAGGGTGAGTGAGGGGTTGAGGGTGAGTGAGGGTGAGTGAGGGAGGGTGAGTGAGTGAGGGTGAGTGAGGGTGAGGGTGAGTGAGGGGTTGAGGGTGAGGGGTTGAGGGTGAGGGAGGTTGAGGGTGGTTGAGTGAGGATGAGTGAGAGTGAGGGTTAGTGAGGGGTTGAGGGTGAGGGGTTGAGGGTGAGTGAGTGAGGGTGAGGGGTTGAGGGTGAGGGGTTGAGGGTGAGTGAGGGTGAGGGTGAGGGGGTTGAGGGTGGGTGAGTGAGGGTTTGAGGGTGAGTGAGGGAGGGTGAGGGGTTGAGGGTGAGGGGTTGAGGGTGAGGGGTTGAGGGTGAGGGGTTGAGGGTGAGGGGTTGAGGGTGAGGGGTTGAGGGGTTGAGGGGTTGAGGGTGAGTGAGGGTGAGGGGTTGAGGGTGAGTGAGGGTGAGGGGTTGAGGGTGAGTGAGGGTGGGTGAGGGGTTGAGGGTGAGTGAGGGTGGGTGAGGGGTTGAGGGTGAGTGAGGGTGGGTGAGGGGTTGAGGGTGAGAGGGGTTGAGGGGGAGGGGTCGAGGGGGAGGGGTTGAGGGTGAGTGAGGGTGAGTGAGAGTGAGGGTGAGGGGTTGAGGGTGGGTGAGTGAGGGTGAGGGTTTGAGGGTGGGTGAGTGAGGGTGAGGGGTTGAGGGTGAGTGAGGGGTTGAGGGGGAGGGGTCGAGGGGGAGGGGTTGAGGGTGAGTGAGAGTGAGGGGTTGAGGGTGGGTGAGTGAGGGTGAGGGTTTGAGGGTGGGTGAGTGAGGGTGAGGGGTTGAGGGTGGGTGAGTGAGGGTGAGGGGTTGAGGGTGGGTGAGTGAGGGTGAGGGTGAGGGTGAGGGGTTGAGGGTGAGTGAGTGAGGGTGAGGGGTTGAGGGTGAGGGAGGTTGAGGGAGGTTGAGGGTGGTTGAGTGAGGATGAGTGAGAGTGAGGGTTAGTGAGGGGTTGAGGGTGAGGGGTTGAGGGTGAGTGAGTGAGGGTGAGGGGTTGAGGGTGAGTGAGGATGAGTGAGAGTGAGGTTGAGTGAGGGGTTGAGGGTGAGGGGTTGAGGGTGAGGGTGAGTGAGGGGTTGAGGGTGAGTGAGGGTGAGGGTGAGTGAGGGGTTGAGGGTGAGTGAGGGGTTGAGGGTGAGTGAGGGGTTGAGGGTGAGTGAGGGTGAGGGGTTGAGGGGGAGGGGTTGAGGGTGAGTGAGGGTGAGGGTGAGGGTGAGGGGTTGAGGGTGAGTGAGTGAGGTTGAGGGTGAGGGGTTGAGGGTGAGTGAGTGAGGGTGAGGGGTTGAGGGTGGGTGAGTGAGGGTGAGGGTTTGAGGGTGAGGGGTGTCCCCAAACAGAAAGTTCCAAACTTTGCCATTGGCATATTCTAAACCTCACTCTTAAACATGCTTAATAAAATCTTCTTTTTATGTCCGAAATACAAGTGCCAGACATGCAAGTTACTGAGGCTCCTTGTTTGAGGAATTTGATAGATGATAAATCTCAACAACTATGGAGCCTACTAATCAGTTTACAAAGCGCAGAATAATACATGCGTAAAGACACGGTTTACGGAACAAGAACTACATGCTTATAGCGGTATCTTTTTTTTAGTTTTATATAGCGCGAACTAGACCCGAAGATATCGGGTATAAGAGCACGTTACATGAGCACCAGTTTTGTTACAGATGGACACATTCATATTTTTTGTTTGTTTGGGACGGGGAGATTACTTAGGTAATTTGCCAAGAATCAAGAGGATGTTGAGCGTCGTTCCCGATACTCGAACCCGAGCTCCCAGCTTTAGAGGTCGATCGCGCGAGCCTTAAGCCTACATCCTCTGTATAAAAGAGTTAAAGAACACCGTTTTAACTGACTTAAACATATATTTTTTTAAACAAGTAATGAAAATCGAATGCATAAATTGAAAGCGGGATAAACATGAACCAATTGCCGCTGCTGTTCATCAGCAGCGAAGATTTTCTACACTCTAGGGCACTTCGATATTACTAAGCTTTACACATTCTAGCCGGTCGTGTTCTAGCTGGCACTTTTCGATTCAATAAAACTTTTAGCTACACATACCTAACCCCACGAAATCTAGAGCGATGGGATCTATGGCTCTGTCTTACATTTTCCACAGCAATTGTTATGAATGAAATTCCTTACACACCCAAACTTAGAAAATAAGTTCTACGATAAGGTGGGAAGAAGAAAGTTGTCATTCACAATAGTAAAGCCTTACTTCTGTTAGAATGCTTCTGTAAGGAGGATAGACATGGAAACGACAAGGGGTTACAAATATCACACCATGGTCTGGGCGAATTGTGTATATATATATATATATATATATATATATATATAACATATTATATAAGGAAGCTGCCGGGCATTATAAACACCGCCACGGTCCTACCTAAAAGAAGTCGCGGTGTAGCCATGTCGAAGTCGGGTCCGTAACAGTCTGTGCCCCTGACTGGGCCGGCTGTGTTGTGGATAGGAAGAGGAGAGTCTGAGTGCAGCAAACCCGGATGAGTCTGGCATTATCTACCTGCCAATGCCATGCGCCGCTCCCTCGTCTGCCCCGGATCTCAAACCGTGGCTCCCGGTGATTGGTTTGCTCGTGGCTCCATCTAGATTCACACCAATCACAGTCAGACGGGTAGCCAGAAACCGAGCAACCGCTGTAGTTGGATGGACATCATTGGATGACTGCAGCACAGACCCAAAAGAAAGACTTCGAAGGTGTGCTAAATAGCGAGGCGAAATGAAAATTGATGTACTCATTTTCAACTCCGTCCACACACGTGTTAGTTATAAACATGGTCTCAAAATATTGTCTAGTCTGTGGTACATTTTTCTAAAAAAATTGCGAATAAACGTGAATGGGGGGAGGAGGGAGGAGAAATGCGTCTCGGCCGGAGCAGGGGGCGGAGCAGGGAGAGCGGGCTTTGGAATGTAATTGACACGGCCGGCCGGTCGTGAAACTGAAAGCATGGCCGGCCGGCCGTGAAAGCCTTTGATGCGGCAGGGGAAATGCGAGACGGCGGGAAGGGGAGGGGGCGGAGCGGGTAAACAAAGACTGACGTGCACGCGCTTTTAAGCTCAATGCGCATGCGCATTGAGCTTAAAAGTCACGGGCACTGCAAGGAATCGCCACGATTCCTTGCAGTGTGGATAAAGAGTTGATAAGCCCCCATAGTCTCGCTTGCTCGATGCGCATGCGCATCGACAGGCGAGACCTAAAAAACTCTACATGTAGCAGGCAGGGGTCATGGGGAGAGAGTAACGCCACTGTGATGTCAATATGTTTTTTTAATTGACTGTATTTTTAATACCACAGGATTATTTCCTCTAATACAAATGGAAATGTGCTTTATTTTTTAATTGCACTCCTTTTTGACCCACGTAGATTGTTCTGAACTGGGTACTACTGCTGCCGTAACCTACTTGTGCAAAAACGGGTCTTGAGTGGAGTTTTTTCTGTGTCATGAATATGGAGCTACACGTTTACTGTCACTTTAAGCCATTTAAAAAATGAAATAAATGAACACACCAATGTAAAGTACGTTTTATTAGAGTTGTAGCCAATACAAGTAGAAGAGTGAGCACAATATTTTGGCTTGCTCTTTGAAAGAACGGCTCCCATTGCATTGGTGAAAACGCACCTTATACAGTCACTGAGGCCACCAGCGAGGTCAGTATGTATGTATGTATGTATGTATGTAAGTATGTATGGCCGGCTGTTCAACCCTTTGCCAAGGGCACTTTCGAAATAATTGATAATCGAAAAGGAAAGAATGTTTTAAAAGTTATCTATCAATCTGTCCTCTCTAGTTTGGCCTTTTGTTGATTTCCAGCCCCCACCCCCGCCCCACCCCACCCTAAACTCCGAATTTTACTTTTGTGAACTTCTGCGATGTACTGGAATTCTGTGTGTGAAGTTCACGCCTGTTCTCCGGTGACTGTAGCGCCCTTGTCTACCTTGAATTTTAGCTGGCTCATTGGTATGGGCTTTTATGTCCTGTTTACATTAAGGGGCAGCCTGGGCGACTCATTTCTAACCTTTCCTCTTGAGTGGGAAATATGTCCCCTCTTTAAAGTGAGAAAAAGACTCCCAACACCAAAATATGTGTGTAAATGCTGGATATTGGATTTTCGAAATGTCTGTGGGCAACATTCTAATCAAATGCATGTTTGTTTTTCATATTTTAATACTTTCCCAAACAAATTAAACCCGCTTAATTCACATTCCTACAGCTTTCGTTAACAGGTAACCAGCTTAGATGTAGCATATTTCAGAAATTTCACAAACGCACAAAACAGTGTAACATTTTTAGGTTTCATATCCAATAACCGTTCTTATTTTTAATATAAATTGGTGTAAATCCATAATACAAGGAGCAGTGGCGGCCGCCATTTACTGGAGGTGGTGGGCGGGAGAGGAGTTGTAAATTGAGAAAAATAAAATAAACCTTCAGGACGTCCTTTCGGCCGGCCGTGGCCTCCCAGTCCGCTCCCGCAGGGCTGGACTGGGAACAGAAACCAACCCTGGCAAAGTGCTCAGCTGCCCCCCCCCCCCCCCCCCCCCCCACACCCCACACCCTCCTCCCCCCGAGGGAGGGTGTGTGCAGCTGAGCAGTTTGCCAGGGCTGGTTATGTGCGATTTTGTTACAGGGGCCGATATTGCCGACCCCCAGTAACAAAAACGGCCCCCTAGGGGCCCAAAACCGGACCCCACCCTAGCGGCCTACTGGGGAAGTGCCCGCTATGGGCAGTCCGGCCCTGCGCTCCCTCCGCCTCTCGCTAATTCGAAGCAGGAAGCATCCATGCCTCTGACTCCCCTAGCATATCACAGCGCTGCAGTGCAGTGTTGTGATTGGTCGAATCCCGTGAAATGGCGCTTAGACAGGGAATGGGAGCCTGAGCATGTTCTGCACCCAGGCTGTAATGCAGCTTAAGTTCAGAACATGCAAAGTGCGCATGACTGTTATGGTTGGCCTGACCGGGCTGGCCAAAGTGCTATGCGCTCTTTAGAGTGGAGCACCACTCCTCCTGGCCCTTGCTCTGCCAGTCTAGCCCCGCCCCGCACTATGGCTGCCGAAGTCTAGCTTGGTTAAGAATGACTGTCTTGAGGCCAGATTGAGCGAGTTTGGCTGCCCACAAGCTGTGTTGAGACGTAATGGCAGCCTAAGAGCCCAGTGCATTTGCCTTGGATTCAAAGTGGCTGTTTGGGAGTCAGTGTGGACTTAAATGATTTTCTGGAGTCGAGTGGCACTGTCTGCAGGCCATTGTGGCTTCCAGTAGGCCAGGAAAGCCGGTACAAGGTCAGCACGGTCTTGGGTAGAAAAAGATGACTCGGCAGGCTTTTTAGGGCCACTAGCCGATCAATGCGGATTGCAGGCTAAAAATCTTGAGGCGAAAATCATTGAGATCTCCATGTTGTTGCTTTGGTGGGATGTATATAAAGCACTTGGAAATGCTACAGTACAATAAAATTAGCAATTTAGAAAGGTAACAGAGCAGCAGCAGCTGCCAGACTCTGTGCTTAGGGCATTGGAAGTGTTACCTCCTTGTGAGCGCTAAGACACCTTCGGGTATTGCGCACTCTATAGGCACTTTTCCTTCTGTGGCTGTATTTTTTGTTCCACCTAATCATTCTAAACGTTTTAACTTGTAAGTATTAAGCTGTGTAGATAGAAAAAGTTACACAGTGTTCTTTCTGTTCTGATTCACAGTCTAGGAGGGCTGTGAGCGTCTAGACACTTGCGGTCCTGGAAAGTGGTTGGTCAGATCAGATGTTATGTTATGTGTTTTTATTAGGCGCACAGATGCTCCAGCCAAGGAGCGTCCTGGCGCCCGACAAGGCAGCTACACAACACAACGAAACAATAAATCAGACAAATTTAAACTAAGGGAATAAAAAAGTTTTCACCGCACGGCGAAAGGAGAGCAGATCCCTAAGAGCACGGATAGCCGGGGGAAGGGAGTTCCAGAGGACCGCCGCACGAACTTGAAAAGAACGCCCACCGGCCCTGCTCCGCTTAAAGCGTGGGACAACAGCCAGTTCTAAATCCGCAGATCTTAAAGCTCGGGCTGGAATGTAATGGGCCAGAAGTGTAGCAAGAATCATAGCTGGGGACCCCTTCAGAATCTTATAAGCGACACAGAGGACCTTAAACTGGATCCGCTGCGCCACCGGGAGCCAGTGCAATGAACGCAAAGTACTAGAAGTGGGGCACGATCTAGGTAATCCTACCACCGATCTTGCTGCGGCATTCTGGATCCGTTGTAAACGCCCAATCTCTGCCTGGTTCAGACCTACCAATAGGGAACTCGCATAATCCAGCCTAGAGATGACAGTGGCTTGGATCATGAGTTGCCTAGTGGGGGCATCAAAAAACTTGAGCACAGGACGGAGCCCGCGCAAGATGCCAAAGCAACAAGCCGCCGTACGTTTGGTATGACAAGCAAACGTAAGGGAAGGGTCCAGCCAGACCCCGAGGTTTTTTAGCTCGGCAACTGGGATGGGAGTAGGACCCAAATCCCCTGGCCACCATCTCTCTCCCCAAAGCTCTGGTTGTTTGCCAAAAATCATGATGTGGTCCGCTTGCTCTTCTCATACTCCTTCAGGTTTTAGGTGGTGGCAGCACTCACTGAATATATTCCAAGGGACCTAGAAAGCCTGTTGAGCAGACCGCGTGTGTTGTGTGTGTGTGTTGTTTGTGTTCATTCTAGATGGACCCATTCAGTATATGTCTTACCTTTGCCAAGAGAACATCTGTTTCTCCTTTGTCCAAAGCGAGCACTATCCATGCAGGTCACAAGATGGAGCACGCTGGGGCAATTAACCAGCTTTGCTAAGAGAAAGGCTTTGTCCATTCCTCTTCACCAAGCTTAGCGCGAGGTCCTTGGCTAATCTTTCGAGAAGTGTTTAAACAAGAAGATACTTAACTAGTAGGATCCTGCTCCCTCTTGTACTGGAAACAACCAGTGACCCCCCTAACCACATATTATGTTTTCGGGAGGTTCTCACACCCACGGTATTTATGTTCCAGACTGTCCTAGAATTGTCCCTATCGTCCCAAAGCAAATAATGTGCGTTTAACGTACATGGTCTGCAAGGACTTCCAAGCCGAAACCTCAATTGTTCCTTGCCCGAGAGTTGTTCGTTGTGTAGTGTTTAGTGGATTGTTCCGATTACCCCCAAGTACACCTCAGTTCAGACGGAACTCTCGCTGCTGTGCATACCAGAAGTAAAAACTCTTTATTCTGGTGTAGTGTGGCCCCCCTCAAAGCAGACGATACAGGCTTCAAAATGGCGGGGGGCGAGTCTTTCGACCCACAGAGATGCGCATCTTACAGAAAAGGCTCGCATTTCCGGCCTCGCCAAGTCTTACACTTTGAAACGTCAAAGACTCGGTGTCTCGCACGCCATCCACGGCGTCGATGTTCACATTCCGTTCCCATGTGGGCGCTGCTTTTGAAGCCTTGCAGCCTGCGCAGTAACAACTTGCGCATGGCCTCCACTCCTGCCCATAAGTACAACCAGATGCTGGCTTCAAGCGGCATAAGAGTGTTTGGCTCTTGCAGACATGCTTTTTTTTGCCACTTTGGCTCCGCTTTCTCCGTCTAGTTTCGTTTTAGCTGCACATTTCACAAGCTTGCACGTTTAAATTAGCTTTTTGGGATGACACGTTTTTCCATCACCAATTGAAAAGAGGATGTTTTAAGTTCTACGCAGACACAGAACTGTGAAACGTTGCGGGAGTTAAGTGGGCAGGTCCAGCGAGAGTTGGAAAATATTCTCGACATCAGGAATTTCTATTTGCATTTGTGCTCTAATGAGAAACAGATTTTTGCTTTGTAATGTGACAGAGCTGGCCACGTGTTCTAATCTGTACATTGTCTGGCATTGTGATCTTTTTTGTGCGCTTTTCTAAGAGGAATAGAATTGGGGCCTTGTTTCACATTGAAAACTGAATAAATCCCCACGATCTGCAAGGAAGTAATCGTTTCAGAGTAATATTTGTCTTCGGTTAATAAGCGCTGGTGGGCAGATACTGTTCCAGCCCCTGTGTGGTAAATCATTTGTGCTTGATTCACAGAGTAATGATCGGGGTGGGCATTTTTAGCTGCATGATGTACTGCCTAATGTGCATTTAGGTGACTTTTAACGAATTTCTGTTGGTATTTTCATTTGTCATTTGCTAATTGTGCAGTGTGTCGCTTGTGTCCATTTTGGTTTGTATGTAGTTCACTTGTATATCTGTTAGCGAGTTTCTGTCTACTCTTTGGTATGTACGTTTGAGTTATTTGGCGAATGTGTCGTTGTCATTTGAGGAGATGTACGTACGTATAGCATTTGTTGTGTTTGCTACTTATCTTTATATTCCAGACAGTACGTTGTGTGTATATTTGTGCCTGTTGCTTATGCCATTTAATATGTATGTGACTTTTAGCGTTTGGGAGTGCCTTACGATTTCTGTATTTGAGTGCCTTTTCTTGTTTTTATGTGATGTCCTCGTCCTGCTGCTGAATGTGTGTGTGTGGTATTTCAGTTTCCATGTGTATGCTCGGTGTGCCCTTTATTTTATGGTTTTCAATGCTCATCTGGGTTTGGAGCATCTTTTTTTAGGTGCCTGTCATTTGAAAGCGTTTTCAGTTTACTGTATGTATGGCACAGTTATGTGTTTGTGACGCTTATTTGTGAATTTTATCAGTTGAGTGGGTTGGTGTGTGTGGGTGCTAGTGTTTCTGCCGTTTAGTATTTTTGCTGCATAATGTGTTTGTCTGCCGCTTTCTGAGTTTGTGTCCCCCCTGGGGTTTTGGGTGCTTTCACTGATCAGGTTTGCCCATGCGTGGTTGGGTGTATGTGTTTTTTAGGGTGTTTTTCTGTTGCTATTTTATTATCTATGGTTGGAGTTTGCATCCACCTTCGCATCTCTTTCTTACTTCACTCCTTTTTAGGTCTCGCCTGTCGATGCGCATGCGCATCGAGCAAGGCGAGAGTATTGGGACTTATCTACTCTTTATCTAACTTGCAAGGAATCGTGGCGATTCCTTGCAGTGCCCGTGACTTTTAAGCTCAATGCGCATGCGCATTGAGCTTAAAAGCGCGTGCACGTCCGTCTTTGTTTACCCGCTCCGCCCCCTCCCCTTCCCGCCGTGTCGCATTTCTCCTCCCCTCTCCCCTCCGTCTTGTTTATTTTACCCGCTCCGCCCCCTCCCCTTCCCGCCGTGTCGCATTTCTCCTCCCCCCTCCCCTCTCTTCCCTCCGTCTTGTTTTAGCTACTTGTCTGGGACTGCCTCTCCTCAGTCACTGACCCGACCACATTGTACCCATACTTTGTTATGCACTTCAACCACTGACTAGTCCAAATATCCCCTCACGTCAATCCACACACCTCCTCGCTTCCGCTCTATGTGTAAAGCATGTCCTCCTAACATCCATTGGCTGCAATACCTCCCAGTCACTTGTTTGATGCCCCTTAGCTCCTGCCTCTCTTTTCTCCTGTCTCTTACTCCTTCTACGGGATTGGATCAGACACCCCCTCACTTCAGTCTGCACCACCTCGCTCGGTGTTTGAACCACTGCCTCCTCGCACCTCGTTCATCCACTGGCAACAAATCCTTCCAGTGACTTTTTTTTATGCCCCTCAGCTCAGGCATCCCTCTCCTCCTGATGTCTGGACCGCTTCTACGTGACTAGGGCAGACTTCCCCTCACTTCAGTCCACACCACTTATACATGCGAAGCCCTCCCACCTCACAGGGCAGACACGCATTTTGTTTCGTCTGGCCACATTACACCCCAGTGCCCCCTTCGTGATGCCCCTCAGTTCAGGCAACCCTCCCCATCTCACGTGTCGCCACACCACCTCACAGCACCTGCAGGCCATCTCCCTCCCAGACTTCAGTTCACGCTATCTGGCAATCTCTGGCACTTGCCACCCCCTCCTCCCCGTCTATCGCAGACACCCCCTCACTCCTGTCTGGTCCCCGAGCTCAGACGTCTCCACGCGACCTCACCTTCACACACTGCACTCCCTCCCTCCTGTCTGACTGGTATTGCGTCCCCCCTCGCCCTACTGCTTGAATGAGTGGCGCCGCCCGCTGCCTACCTTAGCGCCTCGCATGCCCACCCTCGCGGCGTCCCGCGAGAGAGAGCCAGGCTGCCCCCATCAACGGCGCAGCCTTTGTTTCCGGATCAGGGGTGCCTGCCCCTCGGTGCATCCTGTTCATTTCGGCCCTGATTATTATTGAACGACGTGTTCGCCTCGCGCTGCCCGTCCTGTGACTCTCGAGCACACATACACACACAAACCCACTAACGTTTAAAATGAAGCGCCTCCGCCCGTGTGTCATTCGGTCTGAGCACGCACTTTGAAGTTGGGGGGCGGTGGCGTTTAAGTGAGCCGAGGCGCCCCGACTTTGTGGCTGCTCAGCCTCGCTGGCAGTGCCAGGTTGAGTCTGCCTGTTTCGCGTTCGCCTCCCCGTTTCGCGTTCGCCTCCCCACATCGTTCTTCACGGACTGACCCTCCTTGTGGGCTCTGTTCAGGTGTGCGGTGCCATGTCTCACCATGCCTACTAAAAAATGATGTTTAGTAGTGCATCCAGTATTTGGGAAAGAATGCGCTTATAGAACGCAGTTTTAATGTTTGGTCATACCCCCTAAAAATGTATATCTGGCTATGGGTCTGAGCTTTTTCCTCCAGCTGAAAGTGCTGTAGGGTATGTGTGTGGGGCTGTAGGGTAGATGGGCGCCTGGGCTTTAGTCGATCTGCCCACGTGCCCAGATTATGGCAGCGCTCTCATTGCATCAACGCTCTGATATCTCGCGTTATGCCATAGCTCAAATTACACCTCAGTTAGGGAAACGCTCTTTTAATTGTGCCATTGCTATATATATATATATATATATATATTTCACTTTAGTTTCTGAGGAAAACTCATGCAAATGACACTAATTTACTTTTAGGTTACGTTATTTGTGTCCACAAATTAGTTTGCCACTGAGGACCTACATGACCGCTCACAGTTTGATCTACTCCACTTGACCACATTGTGTGGTTTTTGGGCAGATGGCTTTTTCATCAAACTGAGCCTCAGTTCCTTACTTCCCAAAAATGTGAGTGTGTTGCAAGCATTAGATCAATGCATTGTTTATCTTTGAAACCTAGATGAACTCTGCAAAGTCATCTAGGAGTGAAAAATGTTATGGACCAGTACTCAAAGCTCTTCACATCTGTAGGTTTGCTTTGCAATTGTAACATTTGGAATTTCACTCGTAAAAGGATTTACTCACATGAAGATTTTCATGAGAATTTAATCAAATGAGAAAAATGTTTTTACCCACAGGACCTGGAAATAGGTGGGAAGTCGTAGTTATGGGGCTGAAACGCTCCATGAAAATGTGCCCATCCATAAGCTTACGTCAGTATTTTTTTCCAAGGTCGAAAGAGGCCCCTCCCCCTCCAAATAGAAAGGAGGTGGAATAGGGAAAGGAGTTGCTCCGTATGAGAATTTTTTTTACCCCTGAATAAAAAGTTTGTCATATGAATTTGCAGTTTTCACCCTCAACCCCTCACCCTCACTCACCCTCACTCACCCTCACTCACCCTCACTCACCCTCACTCACCCTCACTCACCCTCACTCACCCTCAACCCCTCACCCTCACCCTCACCCACCCTCAACCCCTCACCCTAACCCTCACTCACCCTCAACCCCTCACCCTAACCCTCACTCACCCTCACCCTCACTCACCCTCACTCACCCTCACCCTCAACCCCTCACTCACCCTCAACCCCTCACTCACCCTCAACCCCTCACTCACCCTCAACCCCTCACTCACCCTCAACCCCTCACTCACCCTCACTCACCCTCACCCTCACTCACCCTCACCCTCACTCACCCTCACTCACCCTCACCCTCACTCACCCTCACCCTCACTCACCCTCAACCCCTCACCCTCACACAGTGCAATAGGTCTCGGAGCATTTGAGTTAGAGCTTTTAGAATTGTTTATGGCTTTTTTTATTTGTAATTCTTTAGCATTGGCTACAGGAAACAAAAATGCTAAAGATTTACAAAAATACCCATAAACAATTCTAAAAGCACTAACTCTAATGCTGCGAGACCTATTGCATTTCCAATGCTTGTTGGGTGAGGTGAGTGTTCTATCTGCCTTAGGATGCATCTTAGTTTATTCTGTTTTATAATGTACCAGCTTCCTCTTTTTTCATATTCCATGTTGTATAGATGGCCATCTCTGCTTGTGCCATGGAATTTGGATCGCACCAAAGGAGTATAAGCGTGCTATGACACCTACCATGTATACATTGCATTTGGCCCAGGTTGTCAGGATTCTGTGGGTAGTGTCAGTAACAAGACACCACGTGCACACTTTTAATCTGCTTTTGCTTCTCAGTCACTGATAACATTATGGGATTCTGTGCTGGTGATAATGATGCAAGCTTGCTCCGGTTACCTTTAATCCACTGCACAGGCCAATTATGCTGCTGACTTTCTAATCATAGAAATTCTGACTCAACGATTGCTGGTGCACTAACCACAGAAAATTGTCACAATCAAATTTGTATGCAGAGTGGTGTTGAATCCTTTGTTAAGCAAAGCCAGTTTTGAATGTCTAGGCAGTGGACCATAGTGTGGGAGCGCAGTACTTTCCCCGACTCATCTGGCGTCTGTCTTATATTGTGAGTAAGCTATAGGATGGTGTGCCTCAGATGTCCGGTTCTGAAGTTCTCTGGATCAATGGGGTTGTGCGTGTCTTTGACATGCCAGTCTTATGTGCCTGTATCCGCCTCACTTCTTAGCACTAAAGGATTACTGAGTCCCACAGTCATCTTCTGATTTGATGATTGCAGCAACTGATCTGGAAACTGGACACACTCCCTCCAGTTGCATGATACGGGCTTCTCTTCTCTAGTGCTCCAATTTATTGAACATATCTAGGTGACTGACTTCTGCTGCACAGCACTGCCGAGGCGACATCTGATTTAGTGAAGAGACTGATGAAAAGTTAGAGGTCGGAATTCCTTTGAATACTGAAGTTGCATTGAATGTCATGCTTACAATGACTGCACATGTTGCAGTGGATGTCAGACCAGTGAACTCATGTTGAGGTAGCTTTTGGGCTTCCATTGAAGTCTAATGCTGCGTCAGTTGTTGTGCTTCCTCAAAGCAGTGATGCGGAGGTGCAGGCCCTGCATACATTGAAGCCACTAACTCTGCAGCGGATGTCACCGATCCTTTGAACTCGTTGTGGAGGATATTTCGATTAAAGATAATGTTGAGGCTTAGATTGAACACTAATGTTAAGGTTAGTGTTGGTCTTTCTATTGAACACACTGATGTTGAGGTAGATGTGGTTAGATTGGGTTAGATATTCCGCTGTGGATATGGAACTACTAATAAACACTAATTTTGAGATGAATATCTCAATTCCATTCTACAAAGTATTGAGGTGTTGTTTCCTTTATAGGCAATGTTGAGGTGCATTTCACTAAACATTGTTGAGGTAGATTTTAGACATTCAATTTAAGGCATTAATTTTTTGGTACATTTCAGGCATCCCTTGAAAGTGCTGTTGTTGGCTGGATGGAGATTTTCTTTTGACCGCAGCACTGCTGATGTGGACGTCAAGTTTACACTGAATAATATTGGTGAGGTGTATACGGTCTTGTCCATTAAACCTGGTGGGGTCGAAGAGATGGATATTTAACATAACACTTATTGTTAGGTATAGCTGATTCAATGCCCCATTCTGATGTATCTGGGTGCCCATGTCATACCTATTTTCCTCCTTTGTGAAACGTACTGATTGGATTTAACTCGCTGCTGAAATGCTGGTGAAAGGGCGGTACCCAGGATCCAAACTACTTTCTCAATGAAGGGCGTATCTAACTTGTCTGTTGAAATGTGCTGGTGCGCATCAAAGAGGTGATATCTGCTCCTCTATACCCTCTTTAGACGCTTATCCTGCTCCTTGTTGGAATGTCCAACCCAACAACCATTTAAAGTGCTCTTAGGCCAACATCATGTGCTTGCAGTGAAATCTCTTGAATATTTGCACGACCAAACCATGACTTGACCTTGCGAGCCCCACTCTTAGTACTCCATATCGCAAGAATACGGGACAGACATTCTACAACATCCCTGAGAGCTGCCTTGTGTGGCGCATGCGTAGTTGAAAGGCGGTTGTTCAGCAGTTTTTTTTTTTTTAACTGATGGCGCGAAGGTGGTTCCTGGTATAGGGTGAATGTTTAACCATGGGCGCAGAATAGTGCTGCAATATGAAGCTTATCTTGACTTCTCTCATTATCAGCACTTTCATTTTCCTTAAACTTGTGCCAGAGCAAACAGAAATTACATTTCCTGTGGGCTTTGGGTCCTGGAAAATGTGACCTTTTGACTAACGATTTAACATGTTGCTTGCTCAGGCTAAACATAAACGTGGAGTGGATTGACAGACTGGTAGTTAATGTCTTGCAAGCCAATACTGTTCATGTTTTCAGGTATAGCATCTTCATCAGCTGTTTTACATGGGTGACTCTGTACCAGGGTTTTTACAATTTTTTCTTCTGTAATTGATTGTGTGGGGACCTGTTCATAACTGAAACAGCTTTAGCCATTGCAATATCTTTGTCATTATTCTCTACTGGTGCGTTGCTCACTCAGAAATTCCAGTTTGTCCCTTTCGCTACGCAGCTGTTGTCAGTAGTATTTGGCCATAGCTAAAGGAGTCCAACAGAATTAAGTGATGAGCATCCATTTGGGAGCTACACTGGATGAAGGGCAGGACGGGGCCTCCCTAGAATTTTCAAATAATGCAGGATAATATGTGGTTGAAGAGAAGAAAACTTGGGAAGTGGGAGTCTGCTTGGTGTAGTGCCCCATTGTGGTATTGATGTGTCATACGTTGACATTGGAGTAAGATAGTCCCTCAGACTGTTACTACAAAGCACTCAATTCGCCTATGCCATGCCATGCACCCATCTTAATCTAAATTCTCCAACTGGCCCTCCCCCTCTTTTACCACTTCCTTCCCCTCTAAAAGGCACATTTTTATTGTTTTATGAATTCTGCCCAGTCCACAAAATAGGTTGTTCATAGTCTAGTCCTGGTAATTTATTGTCTTCAGCTCTTTACGGTGACAGACTAGTTCAGGTTGGCCATCACTTATGGTTGTAAGATGTAATTTTAGTGAAGTGTATTTCTCAGTTCTTTTCAAAATGTAGTGTTGAAATAGCAGATTAGTCTCTTGGGGTCAGTGACCAACCTGAGAGCTCCAGATATGTCACTAACAAAGGCTATGGCTGTCTGTCCCCCACCCCCCAGTCTCTGTTGCTTCGGTGGGAAGGAGTCCGAGCCCATGACCTGTCTTTCCACGACCTTTTTCTTTTATATAAGAGTTGCATGAAAACGAACAGACCGCTGCTGCTCCCGCGTAGTCGCCATATTTCCGGTTCGAGCCACCAACAGCCTCGATCTGCGGGTAATTTACACTCCTGAACACTTCAGCGCTGACTGGTTGGCTGCCAGAACTGGAGCGCTAGACAGGCGAACTTTGTGAACCAAATGTGAACTTGTTTATTCTACATACTTTTATGTGCATGAAGGGTACCGTACCGAGCAGGCTTTGAACTTGCTTGTCGAAGCGCAGAGGATGTCGAAAGATGCAACTCTGGCTGGACAGCATGTCCGGTGACAAGGAAGGTATTTTGGCCTTTCTCAACATGGTGTTGGAGAGGTCTGCTATGAAGAGGTGGTTCCTCCAGGGCAGGGGTGTGGCTGAAAGAAGCGATGGTATTCAAACCTTCGAATTCAGCCCATGGAAGGAGATGAAACCACAGTCTGGGAGGGTAGATTTTGTGTTGAATCTACTCGGGGCAGGATTAAAACCTTTAGAGGCCTTAAGCACTTAAAAGATGTTGGTGCCCCGATATACATCTGATTAAAAATATAAAAAATACTAAACTGTAAAATGAAATGTTATTTTTCAAAGTGAAACAAACTTTCAGTACGATGGAAAATGTTTATTTTTGTAAACATCCACTTTGTCTATATTTGAAAAGTTTTATCCTACGTTTTCTAATCACAACATCTTCGATCAGATCCTCAAAACTAATCTTATGTACTTTCCTCTGGTGCCCCCCCTCCCTTAATACCCTAAGCAGGTGCTTATTTTGCTTAATGGTTAATCCAGCTCTGAATATAGTGACAGGATTGGCGTACGAGGAGTGTTTGCTTGACGAGCACCCATTCACTCTCATGCCGAGTGAAAGAACTTTTCACGTGGTATGTTGACCCCCTGCTACACGCTTGAGGCTCTGGCAAGACTTGGTGGGCAGGATTCAACCTTAGCAGTACCAGTGGGTTGAAAATGGCTCCATGGAAAAATAAAAGGACGCCAGGCTGGACCAAAGTTATAGTCTAAGCAGCCTTTTATTCGGTTGATGAGCAGTGCTCCCAGAGACTGCTGGAGCAGGGAGGTTGCATTAGCCCAGTTTGCCCTTAAGACTCAAACCTGTGGGGGCGAGATGGGCAAAATGCGGATTTTCGAGGCATTTCTCACATTTTTGCCGACATTTTAAAATGACAGATGTGGCCGTTTTCCCAGAAGCCCGAGGGTCTGGCTGGCGTCTGGCCTTAACGAATGGCTCCTGGCACATATGGCGCTCAGGCACTGAGGGGAAGGAAGCGTCTGCCTGGCTCATCATCTCCCCGCGTTGTCTCTTCTGGAAAGAGAAGCTTTGATCTTTGCAGGCCTTTTGGCATTCCTGCCTTTGCAACAGATCTCGCTGTTAACTGTTCGCGCTCTCAGGGCCTGTAAAAGCGGGGCCCATATAATAGCCGTTTTAATGGTGTTTTTGAGCACACCTCCTCCCGCCACAGGCCGCCCGCCATCTTCCTCCACGTGATCACGCGCCGCTCCTCCACTAAACTCGCCGCTCGGTAATGAGGAGAAATCTGACCTCTTGTTGACGAGGGCAGACTTGCAAACTAGTACGAATGGTTTCAGGTAAGCATGCCTCGGGGCTCGTGGACATGGTCGTCATACCGGAGGGTGTTGAGGCAAGCCGTTATATATGACCGCACTTCACCCACATCAAGCGGAGGCCCAGTCAGGGCAGGCGGGATCTGTGATTGTCGAGCATGTGTGAGATGTAGGTCGGACTGCCTGTCCTGGTCTCCTGTTATGTTTAAAGTTGCCCTACATGTTGTACTCCGTGCTTTATGGAGTCATTGAAATTCCACAGCGGCAGACTTTGAAACTGGTGAACCAGGTTCGAATCTGGCTGGAGCCTCAAGCACCCTGTGATTCTGGGCAAATCACGTAATAGCCCCGTGCATAAAAAAAATGAATGACTTCCTTCTGTGATGCAACTGCTCCTGTAAAGCTCTCTGATACCTTCGGGTCGAGCTCGCGCTATAATAAAACTGCAAAAAAAAGGTGGAACTTTATCACTGAGTATGTGCATACCACACTTCCTGCCCGTGCATTGAATCTGTGGGTCAAATCCTTCAAAGTCAATAGCGAGGGACCGGATATGACTTGGATCTACTCCCCGCTGTGCACTTTAAACTTTTTCTATTGCACGTTTTATTATTGGAACTTGTAAAGCTTTCAGCAGGCCAGGGGTGACTTTATAAATGCTTCCATGGCAAGCAGCATCATACTCAGCTTGGAGAATCCGCTGCCAGTGTATCCGGATAGGTTCCTAGGTTATCAATCAATCAGTCCACCTGTAAAGCGCGCTACTCACCCGTGAGGGTCTCAAGGCACGCACGCCGGGGGTGGGGGGGGAGGAGGTGCCGCCGCTACTGCTCGAAGAGCCAGGTCTTCAGGTGTTTCCTGAATGTGAGGTGGTCCTGGGTCAGACGTAGGTGGGCGGGGAGGGAGTTCCACATCTTGGCCGCCAGGTAGGAGAATGATCTTCCGGCGGTGGTTCTGCGGATTCTTGGGACGGTGGCGAGGGCGAGGCTGGCGGAGCGGAGTTTGCGAGTTGGAGTGTAGAACGTGAGGCGGTTGTTGAGGTATTCGGGGCCTATTTCGTGGAGCGTTTTGTGTGTGTGTGTGTGACGAGCCTGAACGTGATCCTTTTGCTGACAGGGAGCCAGTGCAGGTCGCTCAGGGGGGCTGATATGTGACTGTGGCGGGGGATGTCGAGGATGAGTCGTGCGGATGCGTTCTGTATTCGTTGGAGTCTTTTCTGGAGTTTGATTGTGGATCCTGCGTATAGGGCATTCCCGTAGTCAAGTCGGCTGGTGACGAGGGCCTGGGTGGCCGTCATTCTAGTTTCGGTAGGGATCCACCGGAAGATCTTACGGAGCATGCGCAGGGTGTTGATGCATGAAGATGAGATGGCGTTGACTTGCTTGGTCATCGTGACAGAGGAGTCCAGGATGAATCCCAGGTTGCGTGCGTGGTCCGTGGGTGTCAGTGCGGTTCCTAGTTCTGCGGGCCACTAGGAGTCGTCCCAGGTGGAGGGGGATGGTCCGAGGATGAGGACCTCAGTCTTGTCTGAGTTCAGTTTCAGCCGGCTGAGTTTCATCCATTCCGTGACGTTTTTCATTCCTTCCTGGAGGTTGAGTTTGGCGGTGGCTGGGTCTTTGGTGAGGGAGAGTATCAGCTGGGTGTCGTCGGCGCATGAGATGATGTTGAGGTTGTGTTTGCATGTAAATGTAAATGTGTTATATTTGTATAGCGCGAACAGTAACCCGTAAGCATCCCGGCGCTTGTACTCCTACCACAAAGGGAACCCCTCCTGGCTTTTCCTTGTGAGGTGTCCACTCCTGGGCATCCCGTGGTGAAACCAGGCATCCCTTGTGTATCGGGGGCCGTTGTGGAGACTAAGCAAGCCATTGCCCAGAGTTGCAGCGTGGGGCCCATGCTTAGATTCGGCACTGAGGCGAGAATATCCGGTCAGAGGAATTTAAGCCCGATCCCGCAGAGGCGGGAATCGAACCCTGGTCCCTGGCCAGCGCTCTGCATCAAGGTCTGCCGCTCTAACCATTGAGCCACACTTCTCCATGCAATGGTGGCGAGGGGGCTCATGTAGATATTGAAGAGGGTTGGGCTAAGCGATGAGCCTTGGGGTACGCCACAGATGATCTTGGTGGCCGCGGAGCGAAAGGGAGGCAGGCAGACTCGCTGGGTTCTGTCGGAGAGAAAATAGATTATCCAGTCCAGGGCTTTGCCTTGGATCCCAGCGTTGTGGAGGCGGGTTATTAGGGTGCAATGGTAGACTGTATCAAAGGCGGCTGAAAGGTCTAGGAGAATGAGGGCGGTGGTTTCTCCGTTGTCGAGTTGGGTCCTGATGTCGTCGGTGGCTGCGATGAGGGCGGTCTCGGTGCTGTGGTTGGCTTGAAATCCGGACTGGGATGGGTCGAGGGACGCATTGGCTTTGAGGAATGCTGTCAGCTGTTTGTTGATGATCTTCTCGATCACTTTCGCCGGGAAGGGAAGAAGAGAGAGTTGGGGCAGAAGTTTTTGAGGTCTTTAGGGTCCGCTGTGGGTTTTTTCAGTAGGGCGTTGATCTCTGCATGCTTCCAGCTCTGCATGCTTCCAGCTCTCTGGGAAGGTGGCGGACGTGAGGGGGTTGTTTGACGTTCCGTAGGTGGGGAGCGATGATGGTGTCTGCTTTGTTGAAGATGTGGTGAGGGCATGGGTCGGAAGGAGAGCCGGAGTGGATGGTGTTCATAGCGTGGGCGGTGTCTTCGGTGGTAATGGGAGTCCATGCGCTGAGGGTGGTTGTAGGGGGCGTTGGTTCGGTGGCTGGGGGCGGAGTCTGGGTGTCGAAGCTGTTGTGGATGTCGGCGATCTTGCAGTAAAAGAACGTGGCGAGGGAGTTTTAGAGGTCTTGTGACGGTGTGATGTCGTTGCTGATAGCGTTGGGATCGTGCACGTCAAAGTGTGCTTGTGTATGTCCTTGGTGTTTGATGAGGGATGCAGTAGAGCTGTTCTGAATTCTATATGTATCTCCTACAGGGGTATGCATACCCATTGCCTAGCAGAAGTATGTGTATCAAGAGGTGGTTGGTAACAAGTGCTATTGGATGCTGTACTACACAGTCATAAGCATTTAGGGGTGTGTTAAATGTGTGCCAAGACCCTGCGTCAACGTGTTCTGTATCTTGGGAGTCCTGGGAGTACGTTGATGTGTTGTACCTACCTTCTAGAGATTCGTCCCAGCTGGCAGACACCAGAAAGTTGAGGAAGGCAAACATTTGAAGAAATGGTATTTCATTTTCTTCTGGATGACACTTGATATTATTCATTGGTCTCAGGGCGCTGTACAGGCACCTGTGAGGGAATTATCAAATAAAATTACTTGCATCACACTGATAAGCCCCAAAAATGGCGAAATTGGTCTGTGACAGGCGAAACTCTCCAAAAAGCTCCCTGTTAGCGGGTCAACATTTTTTAAAAGGCATGTTGACTTTGTCCTCCGTATTCTGAGATTGGGCCTATAAACATTGGTACTTCAGTGTGCCCATGTCCTGGTAAGACTTCGCTTACTCACACCTTCTGCCCCACTTGAGATTTTGATGGGGATCCTTCGCTAAATGTCTGAAGGAACGTGTGGTCTGCTCACAATGGGCAATGCCGTTTTTTTTACTCTTCGAGTGTGATGGATGTTTCTAAAAGTAACGTGCTCGTCATTGTTCTGTTTGATGCCAATGCGCTTTTCTGATTTGATGATTTATGCCTTGTGCATGCCATGAGCGGCCTGTGGAAGGTAATATGTTATTGTGACATTTAAGATTCACCTGGAGGAATGCCAGTCTTGTTCTCATAATGCCATGAGCACGTCATACCTTGGGAATTTGCTGTAGCACTGCATGAGAACCCCACGTTGTCCTTTGATAATGGAAGAGATTGACTGCGAGGCTGTAGTTGCTAAAGCTAGGTGAGCTGTGACATTCTGGCCTCTATAATGCGGCAACTTGGTCTTCTGGAAAAACTGGCAGACAGTTGTCGTGTACAAACCTGTAGTTCAGTGGTGTTGATGGCCATACCTTTGTTCCTGGCATTTAGGATTATTTATCATAATACTTAGTCACAATGACAAGTTGGCGTATTTTTATTTCTTTACTTTTTTCAGTGGAAAAGTGTATTGCTCTCTGAATTCTAAGAGGCAAGTGTCAGGTAGGATCCAGGATGGCCTACCAAACTTTAATCTCATCTAGACCTCTTTAGAGATGTAGGTCCTGGTGGAGGTTGAGACTTCCTTGATTTGCAACTTGTAGGCAGAGCTGCATGTTGTCCGCAGATCAATGGTAGATGCAGATGAAAGGTTTGAGGCTGACCGTGAGAGGTGCAAAAACAAGAATGCGTCGCTCATAGATATTTTCAGACCAGCCCTACGGCGAAGTGGGGCTGAGGGCCTGGCATCAGAGTGCAAATAGCCACTTGTGGTGCCCTGTGGTCCTCAAGCCCCATTACTTACCACTGTGAGACAGACGCCCCTCTGTTGGAGGCCCACTGTGGTGGAACAAGCTATTCCTTCACCTTAAGGTAGAATACAAGCATATTGTTTCTTAGCAAAGTCAGCAAAGCCGAATTTTGGAAAGCATTTAGGTGTTCAAAGGGAGTGTCTAGCCTTATTTATTTATTATTCTGAAAAGCCCAACGTGACTGGCACCCACATGTTTTTAAAAGCTCCAGAGTGGTTTGACATTTTGACAAATTTACATCAGGGCCATCTTTAGACACTGAACTTCCTCCATGGCTAGAAATCAAACTCGTTTTGCCTTAAGGCAGTGGCTGGTCTGAATAGCAAGAGGTGCTAAGATTTGCAGTGTCTCTTCGGCATTCTGCAGTTGCTTACAAGTGGCTGGTAATGTCTCCAGAGCCTGCTCCCTTTCACCTGAGTTGCACCGTGAGGGGGCGGACTCTCAGATGTGGGGTTGTCTTGCAAGACCTGGTTCAGCCCTCCCCTTTACACGACATGAAGTGTTTATTTGGGTAATTTAACACGACGTTCAATTTAGCCTGATTAAAGACAAATGAAGCTGTGAGTCAACGGACACCTGCACTGGTTGGTTGAGGTTGAGAGTGGTGGGTTGGGGATCAAAATTGTTGTAGTTGGAGGCGATCTTGCTGTCAAAGTAGTCCAAGAGGTTGTCACCGAGTTCTTTGGAGGTTGTATGGCGTTCTCTGTGGCCGTTGGGTTGGAGAATTGCTTGACTATTTTGAGGTGTTCCTTCGTGTGGTTGCTCGGGGTATCGATACAGGCAGCGATTGCTGCTTTCTTGGCTTCCTTGATGTGCAGGTGGTAGTTGTTGAGGGCTGCTTTATGAGCGGTTCTTTGGGAGGAGTTGTTGGTGATGCACCATTCTCGAGTCGTTTGCAGTTGTGCTAGATGATTCTGAGCTATGGGGTTTACCAGCTGGCTTGTTTTGGGGTTTTGTTGAATTTTGCTGGCTTTAGTGGAGCTACTATCAGTGCATTTGGTGATCCAGGTGGAGAAGTTCTGGATCGCCTGGTCAAGGTATGCTGAAGCTTCGAGTTGGGTGACGCTGAGGGCATGTGTTGACTGTGTTTTGGTTACTTTGCCTCAGCTGTGTTGGGAGGAGCTGTGAGGCTTGGTAATCGTGTGCTGTGTTTTGGTTAAGTGAACAATGGCGTGGTTGCTCCAGATGAGCTTGCATGGCTAAATTTGATTCTGTTGGAGGTGAAAATAGGGTTGAGTGTGTGTCTGGCCTTGTGCATGGGTTCGGTGACTAGTTTGGTGAGGCCAGTGTTGTTCAGGTTCTCCAGTAGGGTGATTGAGTTGGCGTTGTTGGCGTTGTTGGGGTTATCAACGTGGAACTTGAAATCGGCAAGTAGGACGTAGTGATGGGAGTCGATGGCTATGGGTGCGATGAGGTCGGAAATGTTGTGGCAGAAAACTGGTCATGGTCCTGGGGGTCTGTATGCGAGGGTGACTCTTATTGTGGTCTTTGCGCCGCCTGTAGTTGGAAGATTAGATGTTCCATGAGAGACGTGGGTTTGTCATTGTAGGTGGTGCATCGGCTGATTTACTGTGTGGAGATGTCATCAACTTAGCCAAGATGCCCTTCACAAATGGATCTGTTTATATGCTTGACCTGTGCCCTCATTGTCTCCATAGATGAAAGAATCTTTACTTCGTAATGGTTCATGTGAGATGCTAGTGGGCAAAATAAATAGAAAATTATTTTTGTGACAATTTCCAGGTTCCATCGTATTACTGACATCCAACTCTTATCTGCTCTTAAAACAAAGCACAGCCTTGTTACTGGCCACGGCCAGTGTAAGTAAGGCATCTGAGGTGTGTCCATGTGAGGAGCTGCACAGATAAACGCGCTAGAGCGGTACTGTCCCACCATGTAGAAGTGGTAGTTTCTGGTCCTGCCAGCAATTGGTGATGCAGCTTCACTCAAGGGGGCTTCGGGTTATCTGACTTTCAAGTATGCAAATGGATTCACAAAAAATGTCCTTCCTCCCCCAGGACAGAGTGCAAAATCCAGTGTGTGCCACTGGGAATTTTGCAGATGAGACTGGAGCACGAACGAATGGGACACTTTTTTTTCTACTTTTCTGCTTTTTTTCTAATATTGAGCTCCTGCGGTACACCCATTTTATTCAGTTATTGTATACTTTGAACAATTTAGGCATTTTTGAAGGAACACTACACATAGGATCAAAAGCAAATGGTCAGACTAAGCTGTTCCTTTCCAGCCTAAAACCTGAAAATGTGATTTAATTGCTCTTAAACCACATATTGTAAATGTCAGACTGACAATTGCATAACATAGTGACGTACTAAATCGGTGATTCTGACACTCCAAGGCCTGGAGTGACAAAAGCAACCTTGGACTAAATGCTTGGGGGTGAAGTGAACATCCACCTCCAAAAAATGTGGCACCTTGAGTAAAGGCCCAGAGACCCAACACGGGAACCATTTGTTTGTAATGGTGCAGGTCTCTTAGGTCCCAAGGTATCCTATATTGTGCTACTGCTTCAGTTAGTGGTCACACAGGTTCCTTTGTCAAGGCCCTGCTTTCGATGGCTGATATCGACCCGCTTGTACGATGGGTTGATCGATGAAGGTTAGTTGGGTTCCCAGCCAGCCTTTGCTCATATAGCACCCAAGGCAAAACTAAATTTGCCGCCTCTTCTACTCGCCTGCTTCAATATTCTGTCAAAAAAATCGTAAGGAATAGGACAAAAGTGAGGTAGGGTGGAGGGGGTAAAATTAAGAAGCAGCCGGAAAAGAAAAACAGACAAATTGTAAACACTTGTGCCACCAACCTTTAGAAACTGTGTTTAAAGGTACCTTCTTTTGGACTCAACTCGTAGGGAGACTGCTGCAAACTTCTCCTACACCCTCTGGAGGTCTGCACCCCTCTGTAGGTCTGCACCCTGGGTGTAGATAGGCCTAGCTCGCCCTTACTGAAGGCTGGCCCTAGCGATGGAGTGTTTTTAAGTCATAGAACAGCGACTCTGTCCACAGTCGTGTGAATGCATAGCAGTCTCTCACGTGGGTGGGCACGATGTAGGGGGTTCACTGGATGGACAATAACGATGGGCTAGCTGGGCCTGGAACATCTTTTTTAATTGTTTTTGTTTATGTAGTGCAAACGCGACCCAAAGGTATTGGAGTGCTTTACATGAGTACCAGTTACATTACACATCCGTTTTTGTTTTTTTTGGTTGGCACTGGGAGATTAAGTGATTTGCCCAGAATCGCAAGATGTGGAATCGACCCCGAGACTCGAACCTTGGTTTCTCAGCTCCAAATTCGGCAGTCTAGCCGTGAGACCACACCCTCTCCCCATCTTTGTGACATCAGTGCGACTATATCCCTATAAAAGTGCTGATTTAGCTTAGGAAATTGTCTAAAAGTGTTTTTATTTGCCGGGAATGCTGCTGCTTACAAAATTCACCATAAAACGACAACTCTGTTAAAGCAAAAGCAGGCCCTGCGTCTGCCAGGAGAGCAAACAGGGTGTTTGTTCGTCAGCGTCTGCTTGATCTGGGCATCTTTTTCCAGCCGAGTACTTTCCCCCCTTTTTTTCTCCACTTTATTGTCCTCGCCCTGTTGATAATCCAAGCACGGGCAGCGAGGATCTAAGCCTGTTTTATTAGAAACTGGCAAATTCTCCTCCACTTCTTCTGTGCTCCGGTTCCTGTATGTGCGTTGCGGGGAGACTGGCCTTCAGAGCATCGTGGACAGCAGAGAGGGCAGAGGAAGTTCATTGTAAAAGGACTCCTAAAAAGCATCCCTCCTACAACTTAAGTTAGAGGCTGGCTTTGACTGACGAGTAGGCTTCCCACTTGGCCAGCTTACGCCACACATCACCAGTAATGTTGGAGCTGTTAAAAATAGGTAAATCACCTACAGCTAATATTCTAGAAACAAGAATAACCCTTTTAAAAAGTGTTCTACCGTTGCCCATACGATCCCCGACTGATAAAGTAAACAGACAGAAAAGCGATGCTAAAAACAAGCATTGGCTATGCTGATCTGTCTGGAATTGGCTAGCAGTCTTTTAGCTTTGCCACTGCCCATTTTGCTTTGCCATGGTTTTTATGAAACATGTTGAGACCAGCCAAGACCTGGCCGATATTAAAAACGAATAATAAATAAAAACATATTTGTGGTTCTCAAGGCGAACTGTGCGGTGCTACAGTAGTTCCCGGCACTGCAGCGAACTTATTTTCTCGTGTTGTGATGTGCTCCTTGTAGAAGAGCTACCTCTGTGGTGTTAGAGGCCTCTAAGTCTTCCCTCCACTCAAAATGGTCAGTTACAAGTCACACCCGTTGAAACATCTGTGCTCATACACCTTTCATTGTACTTTGCTGAGGCCTGTATGTTTGTTGATATCCCTCAAAGCTTCACTAACATCTAATCATTTTTTTCCGACACCTAGTTACGGGCAGTGAACGCATTTTGTAGCTGGTGTCAGGGAACAGTTTACATAGGCTAGCACGTCTTTTCCAAATGAATATAATAATATTCCAAACTGAGACCTGCATGGTTCTCTGTTGATTGTGATTGGCGTCCACAAACCCATAAGGTATGTTTTGCCAATCTAGCATAGCATTTTGCTCGTGGGAAGGTTGGTAGTATTTGGCCTGCAGTTTTTTCTAGAGCCTCTGCCACTTCAATCTATCCTCATGCTCTGTTACTCTGTTCTTGGGTTTAGCACATACATAAGAAAGGTGACTTTTTTTGGCATTGTTTAATTTGTAAAAATGTTGGGGCAAGGGCCCAAGATCTGTTTCTGGCCCCACGGACCGCTCCTTGCACTACTGCTGTATGAAGAGTCCGCTCTACATACTAATCATCACAATTAAACAAGTATGACATTTTGGACAATTTCAGGTCGCCCGAAAACTCTAGGGAAAGCCTGAAACAGCTTTCTTTTAGTGTTTTAAGCACATTGAATGGCTAAACACACTGCTGACCTTCATTTCTCAAATATAGACCAGAGTGCCACCTTGTGGTGTACTGTAGCAGCTAAGTACCAGTGTTTATAAATAAGTGCTGGTGCAGAGCATCGGCAAACACTGGCACAAATTAAGAACCGGTGCTCACACGTCGGCCATTCTGCCCCTGCCATCATGGCCTGCTTTAATCCATTCTGTTTTAGCCAGGTTTTCATCAATCATAAGTGACCAGAGCGGCCTGCTTCAAAGCAGCAGTCAACTTCGATTCTGAGTCTAGAAAGAAAGCTGGCAAAAGGTGAAGGACAGATAGAGCTCTTTTGTTGGAGTTCCTTATTAGCCACTAGAGGTCTGTTCTATAAAGGTCGTGCTTGCTGTATCACAGCTTGCTATGACACCAGGACCCTATTCTTACAACGATTTATATTGAAAAATGTGGCTATGGATTTTCAAGTAAACTACATGGGAACCAACCTGTGTTTTCATGATATATTTATTAATAACAAAGATTTAACCTCCACCAGCCCCCCCCCCCCCCCATGTCATCAATGCTTCACTTCTTTTACTGCACTATGTTCTGTTATATAAGGGGGGGTATTTATAAAACATTTGTAAACATGAGTGTCCTGGAGCAGTAGGCCTAACAAAACGTAATAATCATGTCTTGGGTTAAAGGCATTTCATGATTAAAGAGCCATTTTTTTAAAATTAAAGTGAAGACGACTACTTTCAGACTGTAGGTCTAAAGGCAAGAAGCCCCAGTTGCTTGTAGCTGCTATGAAAAGCAGTGTTGTCGTCCGATGAGTCTGCCTTTGACATGTGGACAGAGGAGAGGAATAGGTTGGCCGCACACACATTTCTGGTGGGATTGAACCATGAGAATTAGGAAGACTCAAACACTGGGGAACTTTGGTGAACAACCTAGTGCACAGCCATCAAGTAATTAATACCAGTGGAAGGAATTTAAGATGGATGTAATATTGTCCTGTCTGGCACAGCCGAGAAAAAGCCAATTAAATTGAGTTTGCACAGCCCATTCTTGACAGATTAAATGACTTCACTTTTGGTATGTGGAAGTCTGTTTCCAGAACAGAGAGGAGTTTCTTGAAAACTGAGCTGAAGGACATGGTTATTTGAAACTGGGGCAGGCCGAGGGCACATTGATCTGTGCCAGGAAGTCTCTGCTCATTGGTCAGTACCGAGGAGAGCAAGCAGGACCTCGGTTTCTGGAGGGTGGGGTTTCAAGAAACTGGAGGACATCTACCATTGAATGATTGGCAGGCAGTTGTTCAGACTGTCCTGATTCGAGCTAGAAGATTGACATTCTTGACAGCACGAGAAGATGGTGAGAATAATCTGTGCGGTCAGCAAACACATATCCTGTCCCAAACGGATTTAATAACCGAGCAAGAGGGCACATGTACAGGTTGGGTAGCAGTGGGGAGAGTATGGAACCCTAGGAAGCCCAACAGTTTGTCCTTCTGTGATTAGACCCAAGAGGGCAAGTGAAACAGCGTGAACTACGCTGGTAAGGAAGGATGGAATCCATTTTAATACTTACCTGGAAATGTTGGTCTCTTTTAAGGTTTTGATGCCACTGGCATGGTCCATGGCTTTGAGAGGCACAGAGATTCAAAAGTATATGGAATGGACACCTGCACCATCTGTCATTGAAGGTCGTCTGTAACTTACACCCAGCCATAGCAATACATTATGGTGCTCCAAGGCCTGGCTGAAAGATGGCTGATAACCTATTTCCTTTGACTGATCTGTGAAGCAAGTTCTACATACAAGCTTCGATATTTTTCCTAGATATGGTAATATGAGAGGAGGTGAAAAAGTCGGGAATTGCCCACGTGAGCGCCGTTCTTTTCCCAGCAGTGGCGTAACAGCTGCCTGATTCTGTTCATCCAGGACTATACATTGCGAAGGAAGCCAGGGAGAGTCTCGGTAGTTGTGCCTTCTAAAAAGGATACAAAGGTTTTCAGATGGTTGGCAGGACATAGCTCATGAGGGGATCCAGAGGGGGACTTTACAGATGGTATAGGTTTACTGGGGTTCAGTGATGGGCTATGTTGTTTTCAAAAAAGGCATGTAGCTAGCACATTCAAAGGCCTAATAGTTACTAAGCTTGTAGCGAAGTTTGCAACTTGGGTAGGGATGGATCGAGTTTGAACCCCCAAGCGCACCTGCCCAATCTTAGTCGGAAGGTATTTACAGGATGGCATCTCTGGTTCTTATAGGTGTTGAGCCGGAACAGTGAAGGGAATTAAGCTTTTAATGTGAAATTCTCTTGTTAATTGAACCTAAAAGCACTTGTTTATACGTTACCGCTCCCTGTTACATTCCCCTCAGTCCTCCACGAAATCTTGAATAAGTTCATGCTTTGAAATGTTCTTGTATCTACTTCTCCTGTGATACCTGCCATTTTGTTGCGCCGCCACAAACTCTAGGCCATCGCTGCGCCCCGCACTCGCTCTTATACACGTAACAAAACAGAAGGTGATGCTGATTAGCAGCCCAGGTCTTGGAACTCTAGCACCAGACTGGCAGGGTGTTTGATCCCTGTATCCTTCTTCCTTGATAGGCCACACTGCACTGCACCCCTATGCATTACACTCAGTTTCTCACAGGACACACTGTGACATACACGTCTCTCCATGCCGCCCAAGTCCGTGTGATCCCAGGGATAGAGGGGCTTTGGTCTGCCTGCACCGGGCTTCCTTACTTCCCCATGGACACACTGCACTGCGTTCATTTAGTCATCCAGGGTAATGTAACAAAACCTCTTCCTCCGCTAGCGGCCCCAGACCGTGGGATGCTAGCACCAAGCCGGAAGATGTCTTTGTTCTCCTCTAAAGTACTCCCCAAAGCAGTCCAATGCACTCTCTCACCCAACATAACATACAATTATTCTGCCTTTGCAACCCAAGACCCTGAAATCCTTCTGCTACAAGGGCCGATGTCGATGCTCGTCCTCTGCTTCCACCCATAGGTACTACACTGTTCTTCCCAGCACTCTTCTTTCACCCACCATAATATAGCATTTTTCTCTCAGCAGTCCCAAACCCTGAAAGCCTAGCGGGAAACGGGCAGGTCTGTGCGCTATGTCCTAACTCCACCAAAGAGCCACTTCACTGCACTTATTTGCTCTGCCTTCACTTTTGCATCAAACACAATAGAGCATCCGTTTGCCTGGCGCCCCCAAGAGCCCAGTGCCAAAAGGGCACTTATCTGTGCCAGAGTCCTCTGATATCTAGTGAGCATGCCCTACTGTGAGCCTAAGACCTTCATGGGCCAAGAAGAAACTAAAGACTGCACTCTACCTGCTGCTCTGGCACTCTAGGGAAAGGACCTACACTCTTGCCGCCTACTTCAGGCCACTTTAAGTGAATTCAAGCAGGAACGCCCCTTAAGATGCTGACGGGCCTGGAACTCACCAGAGAAGTCTGCCCTACCAGAAGTCAAATCTCCTAAAGAAATGAAGGGGGCTGCACCATTAACTCTTTCTTTATCCTGTGGGCCACCACGTAAATCTATCAACCTAACAAGGGGAGGTGGCAGCGTCTGGGGAGGGTGGGGAGAATTGCTCCCACTCTCATTGAATTTTCATGGGCCTAGTGTCCCTTAAAAGACCTAGTTTAATTAGTATCCTCTGTCAGGTCCTACACTAGCCAACCAATTGGCCTCCAGATTATGGAAGTGCTTCAGTACTGTACTGTGCTTGAAGATGCTATATAGCATAAAATGCATCTGCAGGCAGGTCCTGCATGCCAGGCTTTCTTATGATTGGATGAGGGCTATGACCTGGCCTAAGGCCTACCCTTACCACTGCTGTTGGACTTGTTTATCTGGGACTGGGTGACTGTGAAGCTTGCATTGCTGCTCCTTGCACTTTACTCTCACAGGAGAGACAAACGGAAAGCCCTTTTCTTCACCCACTGACACACAAAAAAACAGCACACAGCTCTTCCAAGATCAAACTCCCTTTCCTGCATATTGACTCTCACAAAGTGTTTGCTAGAGAATTTGTAGAGCGTTTGGAGTCCAAACTCGCTCGACTACACGTAAACCATGGTGGTTGGCAATAATGAATTGTTAATAACATAACAAATGTTTTTTTTCTGTTAAGGTTGAACTCTCTGTTCATCTTGGAAAATTATCAGTAATGGCTTTTTTGTGTGTTTTTATTTTTTTGTTCATATTTTCTCTGAAAGACCGAAGTAAACGTACTACAAAATCGGTTATATCGGTAACAGAAACAAGACACAATAATAGGTGAACCCCCTCCCCCCCCCCCCCCCCCCCACCCGCACCGCCCCATCCCCACTTTCTGGAAAGCGGCTCCAAATTCCGACAGCATCTAAAAAGTAATCATGTGGTAACTGCCAATACAGTTGAAAAACCACAGCTAACATCTGTGCTGTTATCTGCTCTCTACCGCCGCAGAATAATGTCGCCTACCACTGCTCGTGCGTCTAAAAACTTCCTTGACCGGTAGACAATTGTTTTTAAACTAATCTCTTCTAGGTACTGTTGGCCTTTGTTAGAAAAAGTGCCCTTTGGCTTGAATGTGTCCAGCAAGGCTCTTTATCTATCGATCCAATGTATCCATTAATAATTTTGGTGGCTGGTGGTGATTTTATTTTCACACTCCATCCTGTAAATAACATTGCCAGTCAGTTGTGAACCCCAGGTTTGACTTTCCCCTCAACGTGCCTTCTTTTTAATTCTCTGATAAGTTATCTAACGTGATATGTGTATTTTTATGCCATATCAATGAAAATAAATGCGGCCAAATTGTACGTGTAAAGGTAAAAATTCTCATTATTACTCGTACAGTGTTACTGCTCCTATTGTCTTTAAGATTCCATTCTAGAACCATTTGACAGGAGAAACCAGCATTGGAAAAGCCAATAGGTCTTGCCTATGCTAGATCTCTTGGCTTTGGCAATGTTTTAGCCATTATGTACACCAGTGTGGCTGCTGTTCAGCACGGCTAAGTTAGTGGCATGGAGTGGGTGGGGTAGATTGAGTTGGAGTAGAATGGGGTAGACTGGTGTAGATTGGGGTGGTGTGGAGTAGATTGGGGTGGCGTGGAGTAGATCAGGGTGGAGTAGATTGGACTGGGTAGATTCAAGTGGGGCAGATTGGAATGGAGTGGGGTAAATTGGACTTGGGTATATTGAAGTGGAGTCTGGTAGATTGGGCTAGATTAGAGTGGAGTGGGGTAGACTGAGGAGATAAGAGCAGAGTGGAGTAGATTTGAGTGGAGTGCGGTAGATTAGGGATGTCTGGGGTATATTGTAGTGGGGTAGATTGGAGTGGGTGGGGTTAATTGGGTTTGATTAAGTGGAGTGGTGTAGATTAAATCATAGTGGAGTGGATTTGGGGAAGAGTGGATGAGTGTGGGGTAGGGTAGATTGGGATGGAGTGCAATAGAGTTGAGTGGGGTAGATTGAGTGATTGGATTGGGGTAGATTGAAGTGGAGTAGATTGGGGTAGAGTGGAGTGGCATATTGTCCCATGGAGTGAGTGACAAAGATTGGAGTGGCCTGGCGTAGACTGGAAGGGCATGGAGTTGAGTGGCATGTACCATAAATGGAGTGGCGTGGCATAGTGGAGTCACTTGGTTTGGAGCATGCATAATGTGATAGCCATTACCGACAACACGTTCACAATTGAAATTACTATTACATTTGCACCGAAATATGGCTTTACTGCACACAAACGATAATGTGTGCAAATGTCATCACCTTGTGTATTGATGTGTTTTGAGCACAATTATAAATTTGCTTCCACCACACTTCAGAATTACAAAAAGAGTGCTTAGCTTGTACTACTTCCGATTTTTTCTAAAGATCAGCGCAGTTAATCTTTTTGTGCTAGAAAATAAAATCCTGCACCATGGGTCTCCAGCTTTTTCTGTAATAAGAGCTTCCTTAATTCAATGAAAAACACACCTAACTACTGATATAATGAAAGTTGTAAAAGCGACCATTAAATTAGTGGGCGCCATATGCAAGAGTACCAACTGTCAACATGTCAGTGCATCAAGCTTAGTTGCCAGCATTAATGTAAAAAAAAAATTTCAGTGTGGTGCCTTTACGTGTGTAATACATAACAGCCGCAGTTGCAATGCCCGGCACCAAGGTAAAACTATAAATTGTAAGTCTCCCAAACACCCCATGATTTTGTCATTCAAATATCAGCTTTAACTATATTCAACCATTTTTCTACAAACATCAGCTTATGAGTTCTGAAAATAAATACATACGTTCTCCTCATGCCTTCAAATTTTGTTTCCTTATATTAATTAATCCAAGCAAAAGCTTTTAACGTAGTAGGTTGGTTTGCACACAGGAGAGCTACTTGTAGGTAGACAGAGAGCCACCAATAGCTCACAAGCTGCTCATTGAAGACCCTTATCCTACACCGTCTCCTCTTACATGGATACTCAGAAGGATTGTCACATATATTTTCTCACTTTGAAGTCAGAGAAAGAAAAGTAAACACTAAGCTCCCTGGAAGAGAGAGCCTGACATTTGACCTATTTGAATGCACAGCAGATGTGACAAGAGCAAGACTTAAAAGGCCTCTTTACAGGAAGCAAGTTTGTGGAAGAATACAGTAAACTAGGTTTGGGCAACGACCTCCAGCTGGACAGCCTTAAGCAAATAAATCCAGCAAATAGAAAGCCCCCCCCCCCCCAAAAAAAATAAAAAATGTGAGTTACAAACCACAAAGCCAATGGTAAGAAACAGGTGTAATGCATTCATAGGTCAGCTTCCTGAATGCCCCCAAGATGTCTTTAGCAAACCAGACAGCTGCCCTGTCTTGTAGGCTTAGGCCTAAAAAGCTGGGGTCTTACACACAAGGTTTGGTTAATTAGATTTTTCTCTCTCTTAATTAATGTAAGCACTTGTGCTCTGCATAAGGGTATATAGCTTAGTTTATAACTACTACAAATGGAAAGTAGCAAAACATTTATAATTATATATGACCTGAAAGAGAAAGCAAGACGATGTAAAATGTGAACTGCCCATACAATGGTAATAATATTATAAATATTAAATTGCCAGTTTGACTACAGTCATGGCTTCCCAGTCTCAACCATTTTTATTTTTTAACCTAAAATCCATTTGTACATCATCAGTTGTACTCTTTAATTAAACCCTTCTGCTGGTTTAACCATGTACTGGTTAATATATTCAACCACAACTTTGTCAGCTGTTGTCTTGGTTATATGTGCCGTTTCCCAAGATGTCAACGGCTATCCTCAATTTGGAGAGGCTTCTGGATCCAGATGCTGACCTTTGTTCAAGTTGGTGTATGTTTGTCCCATGTTCTATGTTAAAATGTTACTGATCATATCCTGGCCACATTCTTGTGGTGTGCCAACAGTCATTTGACTACCCCATGTGTTGCTACGATTAACAGTTAACGTATACTGGTCCCACTTACCAGTGGGAACGATACTGTCTGCCTTCAAAAGCCTTGGTAGGAACCAAATAAAAAAAAAAAACTAAATACACCTTCTCCTGAATGGAGGTAATTGTCAGAGTTTAAGAAATCTGTCACTTTGATTGACTTTAGCTTCCAGTTAGTTCCACTAAGAAGAATCCTCTGGAGCGAGAACTTTGTGCTTCGTCTGGACTTCGAGGAGATTCAGCACAGCAGAGTGGGAAATGTTTGCCAGGCACAGGACTTTTGATGGAGGCTACCAGACTTTAGGGGTTAGGACCATGCAGTGAATACTGGAGAAAGCCTTGAAGGCAGGGCTTGATTGCCCAGTAGAGAGATGAGCAGGCTCATGAATAGAAGGAAGACCTGCACAACGCCTCACGTACTGAGGTTTTGCATGGAGGTGGAGAGTGACTTACCAAGAAGCCGTGAGGTCCTTGCAGCCCAGCAAATCAGGGTATCCAAGTATTGGCCAGGCTTTCCAAGAGGTCAAGAAACTGCAGGGACATTTTCTAGGATAACAAGCATTTATGGTCTCAACCTCCCCAGTACTTCAGGGTGCCAGCATTTATCTCCATCCAGCCATAAATGGACATGAAGCTTCCTCCCCTTCACCCGGGACCTTCTCAAGTCTCCCTGAATCTGAGACCGCTGAACCTCGTCTCTAGTCCTTCTGTTCCGACACATCATCTGTTAAAAACTGCTGTTATAAACTAGCCCTAAATCTAGCCTCACGTGCTTTGCACGTAAACACATAAAGTGCTAGCACTGTTTTTTTCTTTTTGTCTGCATTGTAGCCTATTGTATCGCCCATTATTTACAGAAGCAAAATGCTCTGTTGGGCCCAAGCGAGTGAACCCAGGCTGCATCTATATCCATTATCAAGGATGACTTCTGATGCTACTTACATGGTGTGGGGTTGTTCTTGGTTCGCTTACCCCTGATCACAGATTACTTTTGCTGACCAGATCAGACATGTGAGCTCTTGACATTTGGTACCGCCAAGAGATACACTTGGGTGCATGCTTGTTCCAGCACCGTCTGTGACGGCTTGTGTCTAGTTAGATTTGTAATGGGACTTTCCAGGAACTGTGATGGTGTTCTCAACCCACAGCTTTCAAAGCCCCGGAGATCTAATTAACCTGACACAGAAACCTGTGAACTAGCTTAATGGTACCATTGTTCTTGCTTAGGCGCGGTTTCGACCTACTGGGATTTTTGGCTTTTGCGGACTACTTGGCCACTGGGTCTTAAATCAATGCACTGTGTGCTTCCCCATTGTTGTTTCTTACTTGTCCTTCTCTCCATCACCTGCAAGCTTCTCTCCCATCCTTCCTCTGTGTTGCATTGTCCCCCACCTGCTCTACTCCCCCACCCCTCCCCTGTTTTTTAAAAGTAAAACATCTCACTTGTGCTACAACAAATTAGAGCATTAGTGCTATATCAAAAAAGTGTGCTTTGATCAACTTTTTATTTACTAATCCATCTCGGATTGATGGGGGAAAAAAAGAAAAACATGCTCTCCTCCTTTTGTGGGCACGTGGATCCGTGCTGGCATGTGCCTACAAAATGATGCCACTATCTAAAAGCATTGGCAAAGCCAATAAATAGCTCGACATTTTTTGAAGCAGACATGTTGGCTTTGCCAATGCTTGTTTGAAAAGAAGTGCTTTGCTGTGCATACTGTTTTGCTAGTGGGATGTAATGAGGGTGAAGTGTGTACATTTTTGTCACTTGCATGCTTTTGTTGGCTCTATCTGCTCACCTGTACACTTACCACTTCTGTTTGCAGCCCCTAAGACCTGCAGTCCGCGGCAGTTCGCATGCAGAGACCAGGTCACCTGCATATCCAAGGGATGGCGGTGCGATGGTGAGAAGGACTGCCCTGATGGCTCGGACGAATCTCCGGAAATATGTGAGTACTGTCTCCCGCTGTGCTGTGTTCTCTGATGTAGTGTTGTCGGACCTGACCGGTTCTGTCCCACTTGATAACTTGCTCTAGGGCATGGGTACTCGCAAACATTTGCCCAGGGGCCACAAAGTACAGTCTCTAGTGTGACCGAGGGCTGCACTGATCCCAGCAGGGTGTCAGTCGCGGGTCTGGGTGGGTCAGGGATTGTGAGAGGAGGTCTAAAAATATTCAAATAAACTTGCAAGCATTTGTTTGCAGGTTAATAAATGCTTGCCCATTTATTTAAAAAAAAAATCTGAGTATTAGTGCTCAGCAACTAAACAGCATCTCGTGCTGCTGTACACCTGGGGGCCGCATGTAAAGGACAAGAGGGCCACAAGCGGCTCCCAAGCCGTCCTTTGAGTGTCACTGCTCTAGGGCATAATGGGTGACTAGCACTGCTACTTTTTATGTGCATGTAGTTATTTATTTATATTTTATGTTTTTATAGCGCACATCATCCTATTAGTATGATACTTCTGAACACTGTAAACTGTGGCATTTTCAATTGTGTGTATACATCATTTATATATAGACATAGAGAATTAGAAAAATCTTCAACTCACCCTGACTAATTATCAAAACACCGAAGTTCAACACTTGACATGACGTGGCACTTTATTCAGAGCGAGTTCTGCTTCTTTTCTGCTCTACTGCAATTAGATTTTTTTAAATAAAGCACCTTCACTGAGGTGTTTAAGTGCAATACGTATGTTCCTTTGGTAAAGAACTAGAGTCTGCACCCAACGTAACCTTGACCTCCACGGCACACTGATTTTCATTTTTCAAGGTCTAGGAGTGTATATCATTCAACCATTCAATTCTGAGAAGCCTCTGCAGTTCCAAGGCAGGAGCTTGATCTATCAAGGACTAGAGGCTTGATGCGACAAGACTGGTGACTTCTGTTCCGCAGTCCCTGATCTGAGGACCAGAGAGCTGACGAGCATCATTTGTTCTGGTTTTATATTTCCAGTGAGGACTTTTGGTGACATAATATGCCACGCCGCTTAGGCGCGGGTATAGTGGAACATTTGTCTCCTCACTGCTGCAGGATATCCTCAGGCTCAAACTCTAGCCAGCGACAACCAGATGTAGTTTACCATAAGTGGAGGATCCGAGAGGGTTAACTCTCTCCCTCCCTTGTGAGAGATCAGCACCAGGATCTCGACAAGTTTTCTCAAAACTTCCAGAAAACCGAAATCCTGATGCTCTGCTCATAAAAATGTCTATTTTTTTTGTCTGCACACTGTGGTCTGTTAGCCATGCACTATTGCTCTAAGCCTATCATAGTGGTAGACGTATTGGAAGACGCATACGCCTCCAGGTTTACATTGACCTTGACCCTAAATGTTTCCTATGATATTTAAAGGCACCCAGCACAGCCTTGTCATGTTTCTCCAATTCCAGCCACAAAATGCCTGGCTGTAACAAAGAAAGCTTATTTCAGTCATGGCTGGCCTACATTTCATTGAGAGACTGCTGGCTAGCCTGAGGCACTGTGGTCATATCACATGCACTTTCAAGTGGTTGGGATGACAGCGAGTTACGCTGTATATCGCCCGCAGATGGTGCCAGGGACAGCAGTTAATAACCCTCCCTGTAGTTACAGGCTTGAGCCGCAGAACTTGTTATCAAGAACTTTGCGTCGTGGGCAGCCAGTAAATTAACTTGTAGGCGTGTCTTCAACAGAATAAGGGCGGTGACCATGCGTATCCTTGTTTGGAGAGTGTTCCATATTTATGGGGCAACGAATGAACAACCATGCTTCGTGTTTGATCTGCTCTCACACTTGAGAAGGTCTAGGCTAAAGGAGTTAGTCCACCTCGGATGTTTGCTTCTTGTAGCTAGAGTTGGCTTGTTAGCAATGTGTGATCATCAAACGGTACCAGAGATGGAAGTTTGACAGGAAAACATGAACGAATGATTGTATAGTGTTCCAGGTTATGTCACATGTTTGATAAACGTTAACCTGTCTATAATATTACATAGCCAGAGGTAGTGATTCAAGCAGGTGGTAGGGCATTATTGAGTGGCTGCAGTCCCCTTATTTTGTAAATACCTGTGTGGGCACTCTGAAACCGTACTCGCCCAACTTATTCATTTGCCCAGAGTCCCCACAACGTCAATATTTTACAAAGAGCAGAGTGCCATTAAGTTACCATGCTCATCCATCCTGATTCTTTATCTGCGGGTTCTACTTCTTAATGCTGCAACCATGTCGTCTTTGTGTCTACCATCTTCTCCTCTCAGTTCATTACAGACTGGTTCCTTTCAAAGTTACATTTATTCATAAGACCTGTAGGAAAAAACATACACCAGAAATGTTGATGCAACCTCGGGTAAGGTCACTAATGAGGAAAATAAATCTAAAACTTCTGATCCCAAAAATAAAGATAAATGCTAATAATAAATATAGTGTTCATTTGGACAATTCTGGGAAAGTCTGCAATGTTGCAGTTTGAAAACCATCGCAAAATAAACATTTGGGACACTGGTAGCCTGTTTGGCGACCTGGCAGAGGGACTGAAATGGCGCTAATCAACGTGTAGTCATGTTCTGCAGAGCGGAAGGCCAGTGGTATTGATGCTTATTGACCCCCCTCAGCCATAGTCAACATTCATAACCACTCCATAGTGGTGGACATAATGAGGTTTCAGCGAAGTTTAGGAGGGGCAAGACAATGGTATACATCTATTTTGAAGATTTGACTTTTAGCAGTATAGAAACAGCCAAACCTGTAAAACAACTTTTCTGAGAGATTCCAAGCCACTGATTCTTCATTTTCAAAGAACCTAAATTGTAGGTTCCACAAATATGCTGTTGTCTTTTATATAGAAGTCCCAATAACCAAAGATGCTTAAGAGAACTTATAAAGCCACAGAGGCTTGAAAGGACATGAGTAGACTCATATTAATAGGATAGAACTGGAGTTCCTCATCCTAGGCTCTAAAAAGTCCCAACAGATTTTCTAAAGGCCACAATAGATTCCAAGCTGACCGCGCCTTCATTGACGGCCTGGATAACGGTAAAACCACTGGGATTTATTTTGACTCGCTCATTTCTTTTGGCAGTAAAACGTACTCTGTTGAAACCAGGAACTCTCTCTTGAAGTTGTGTAGAAAGATCCAATCCTTCTTAAATATCCATTATAGGGCTGCCAGAGCAGCAACAGGATCAAGAATGGTAATTCCTTCTACGTTGGCATTACAAAGGGCTGGGTAAAGCATGCAAACCAGCTTCAAGCCATCCAGAACCTTGCTGCGAGAGCAGTGGGTAACACACCTGCTAGAGAGCATATGTCGCCATCTCTGGCTACCAGTGGAGGCCAGGGTCCAAATCTAGACTGTAACTCAATCAACTGTTTATGTTAATGCTCCTGACTATTTGAAAGATCATCCATGGGTATGCCAGGCCATCTGACATTTACGTTCAAGCCACTGATGCCTCTAACTGTCCCATGCAAAAAGAACAATAAATGGACGGAACTCTGAAACAATGTCAAACATTCACCCCCAGTACAAATATCTGGACCTAAATCCATCGTTTTTTTGCTCCCCGTGCCATTGCAGTTTAGACCTAGCCATATGTAAATCATTCTGGACCCTGCTCCCCATTGAAACAGTCCAGCCCGAACTGCCAGGCCAGGTCCTTCCTGGACCGGAAACCAGCATCCTAGGACCGGTTTAATTGTATCGTCCCTAATCATCCAGGCTATCTTTAATCCAGTGGCACAGTGAGCAAGGGACTTGCATCTGGGCATACCCGTTCCACTTAAGGTGACAAATGCAAAAATAACAATTGACGGATGGAATACTGAAACATTGTCAAACATTCATCCCCAGAACAGAGATCTAGGCCTAAATCCTGTCGCAGTATTTAAAAGAATTGGGGCAACGGGGAGATCCTTCTCTTATCAAGCATGCCCATGTGTTCCTTTGTGCCAGATTAGGTCAGACTAACCTGGCCCATGATGCTTTTTCAAGAGGGACTACAGTCACCGTGATGTATTAATGGTACTCCGACGCCAGCAGAGCTCTTGGGCCAATGGCTTGCTTAACCACTATATAGAAAACTGAAGGCCCCCTGTAACCACATCTGTCTTGTATCTGGATCTGTGGGCTCCACCTCTTGTTACAGCTGCTTTGGGCTCAATGAAGTCTTGATTCTCTGGCTCATTCTTTGCCCTATAGGTCTGTACACAAGTTAGTGTGTTTCACATGAACTGGTGTCGCCTACATAATGTCTTCTCCATTAGGAGATTAGCTGATTTGACTTGAAACAAAACATAATGTTTGGTAACATGATATATTTTTGTTGTTATTTTGCATAGTCTCCTATTAGTGTGGCATAATATCGCCCTTTAGTAGTCCAGGATACGACTTCCAGACTGGTCCATCACATGCTGAAATCTGATCCGCTTTTTGGGAGGTAGACTACGTGTGTGTTTGGTCAGTATGGACTGCCAGTTTTATTGATTTGTAGGTTTTTTAGTGGGTGACCATACTGGGTTGAATGGAATTGCTTACTCGCTTCCTCGATTAGTATTGATGCACATTGCTAATTATAAGCATGTTTGGTCTGTAGGTGAGAGACCAAGTGCTGTTGAATGCCTTAATAAAGGGTTAATTTTCATATTCAGTATGTGTCTTGGTGTATGTTCAAAGTTCTGTCTTTGTGTGTTGTAAGCTGTGTGATGTGTTGTGGTTTGTGCTGGTTTCATCTTAACAAGAGTTTTGGCTTCTATTAGACTTCACCTACATAACATAAATCAAGCCTGGAGGGCAAACTACTCCTGTGTGTTTGCCCTAAACGGTATGCTCTTGGTAGGCCAGGCCCATTAGTCCAGATGGTGATGTGAGCAGCAGCTTCTGCATGCAGCACTCCTCGGGTGGGGGGGGGGGGGGATATATTTACACCAGATTAGCTGGGTTTCAGCTGGAGCATTGATGATAGTTGGTGGCATGAGCAGAGCCTATGCGAACTTTTTAAAGTGCAGATCTTGTCCACTGCCCCAGGGCTTAGGATGATTTGCGCAGTGTTTTCCCCCACATCCCACCATGCTCTCGAGGGCAGATGCTCGCCAGGTGGCATAGAGTGCAGTGGTGTAGAATGGTATAGAATAGAATAGAGTAGAGTGGTGCAGGGTAGCGTATAGTGGTCAGGTGCATAGTGCAGTGAAGCAAAGTAGAATGGCTTGGAGTGCATTGGCATGTAGTGCAGAGTAAATGGTTGAAAGTTAAGTGGTGGAGAGTGCAGTGTTGCAAAAGTAGAGTGTTGTGGAGTGCATTGGTGGAGTGCATTGGTGTGCTCTGGCATAGAGTGCATTGGCGTAGAGAGCAGTGGCGTAGAGTGCAGTAGTTTACAGCAGAGTGGCGTAGAGTGCAGTGGAGTAAAGTAGATTGTTTCAGAGTAAAGTGAAGTGATGCGGGGTAGAGTTAAGTTACGTACAGTGGCATAGAGTGTAATGACAGAATAAAGTGGTATAGAGTGCAGTGGCATAAAGTGCAGTGGTGCAGACTAGATTAGGGTGGCGTAAAGTGGATTGCTGTAGAGTGCATTAGCATAGAGTTTATTGCAATTCAGTGCAGTGGCCTAGAACGCGGCATTGTAGAGCAAAGTCGTGCAGAGCAGAGTGGAGTGGAGTGACCTAGACTTGAGTGTTGTAGAGTGCAGTGGCGAAGAGTGCAGTTGTGTAGAGTGGCGTAGAGTGCTTTGACATAGAGTAGAGTGGTGCAAAGTAGAGAGGAGCAGAGTGGAGTGGAGTGGCGTAGAGTGCAGTGGCGTGCAGTGAAGTGGTGTAGAGTGGAGTATGCATGGTGTGATAGCACCCGGCCATTTCAAACACCACTTTTTTTTATTGAACTGACCGTTACATTTGCACAGACATACAGTTTTGCTAATAAAACTATACAGCGCACAAATGATCATGTGTGTAAAAGGCATCCCCTGTGTGTTGATTTGTTTTGATCATATCAAAGTATTTGTTTTCAACACACTTAAGAATTAGCAGGAATGTGCTTCTTTTATGATATATTCAGAAATACTTGCACAGTTCAATTTAAATGTTGTTCTGTGCTGGAAAAAAACCTTTCCTACCCTCAGTATCCAGCAAGATTGTCCTTTGAAATCCTCTCACTTTGAAGTCCGAGAAAGAAAAGTAACTATCAAGCTCCCTCAGAGGACAGAGCCCGACATTGAATGCACAACAAATGTGATAAGATGAGAAAAAGATTTACAGGCTGTTTCTAGAAAGGAGCACTTGTGGAAGAATACATACAAGGAGAGGTAGTGTGAAAAGTCTTTGCTCTTTGGGAAGGATGAATTGAAGCTCTGAAGACTTAAGCAAATTAAGCTAGTAAATAGGAAGCCAGAATATGCGAGTTACAAATCACAAAGTCAATGGTAATAAACAGGCGGAATGCATTCCCAGGGAAGCTTTCAGAATGTTCCCAAGATGACTTAAGCACACCAGACCATTGCGCTGTCTGGTAGGCTTCGACCTTAAAATTGTGTGTGTGTGTGAGGGGGGAGGGGCGGGGATTAGGGGGGTGTATCATTATTTTTTTTGTAAACTTTCTTTTCCCCTGAACAACCATGGCTTAAACCCTGAGGTTACTTTAGTCATCATTTGCACCAGAAGTGACAAATGTATTCTCGACTAAGTCTGGCACATTCTTCAGGACAAAGGATATACACAATAATCAGTGTATTAATTCGTACGATATACTATAAAAATGATACAGTCCCAGGCTCACAAAGAACCATCATTCTGGCCTAACGCTTCCCTGCAGATATGAGAAATCATGAGATTACGTGACTGAATTATATGTAGATGTAAAATGCCAGATCAGGGCGAGGAAAATCCAAGAAATTAAGCAAATGACAGGCAACGTTTTGTCAAAGGGATATTACTCTGCTTCTAATGGTTAGCCTGAGACACCAGCGCAGCATGTGTCTGATATTGTTATATGTATAAATACATTCAAAGCATAAAAAACTGGTGCTACGCTGGACTGGCTCAAGCAGGGCCGGACTGGGAACTGAAAGCAGCCCTGGCAAATTTCTCCAGACCAGCCCCCACCCGGCGCGTAGCGAGCGAGCGCAGCGAGCGAGCTGGACCGCTATTTCGGAAAATGACAAACCAAAAGGGTGAATTTTACAGCACATTTTTCATTACATATTCAATTGTATCAACTTTCAAAGTACAGTAAATAGTAGAAGATGACCTTAAAGAGCACCAGGTTAGCCACCCAATCATATGTACCCATAGACATTCTTTCAGAGAGCACCAAAAACACAAGTAATGAATCAGAGAAAACAAAGCTACTACTAGGGGGAGTTTGGGGTGTTGAACTTGTCCCCCCCCAAGAGAATTTGAGACTCAAAGGCCAAAACAAAGCATTTTTCAACACATTTTTCATTACATATAAGATTGTATTAACTTTTAAAGCATAGTAAATTGTCACTCATGTTGTCACAAATTAAGCACTGATGTGATGTCACACACGAGCACACAGGCCACTGACTTGAGTCCAGAAACTGTGTAAATGTCGCACATAAGCACCAAGGCACTTACCCGGGCCTGGTCACACCACCAGGCCAGTAAGCATGCAAACGTCACATATAAGCACCCAGGCTGTAAGAATGGAAATGTCACACATGAGCCTCCTGCTGCAGGTCACTGAGGCCAGCAACTATGGAAATAGCACACATAATTGAGCACCCAGGCCAGAAAGCATGGAAACGTCGCACATAAGCACCCAGGCTGACAGAAGGCATGGAAATGTCTCAAATGGCACCCTAGCCAGAAAGTATGAAAAATTAACACAAAGGCCCTGGCCTTGACATGACACATCTTTAAATAGCCTACTTAAGTGGGTGGCACAATAAGTGTTGCAGACCCACTAGCAGCATTTAATGTAAAGTCCCTGTGTACATGTAGATCCACATTTCTGGGGACTTACAAGTAATTTAAAATTGCCAATTCGGTGTAAGACAATTTTACCATGTTTGAAAGGAAAGAGCGCAAGCACTTCAGCACTGGTTAGTAGCAGTCAGGTGCACTGAGCCCTAAGGGCCAACAAAAATGGCCTTTTTTGAAGCAATAGAGCAGAAGAAATCAGATTTTAATTTAGAGGAATCTGAGGCTGACAGGGACTTATCTAACCATGTCTCAGCAGTCAGTAACAACAATATGTATCTAAAAAACATTTTACATGTGCTAATGGCGCTGGGACTTTTTCTGTAGCTTCTCCTTTTCCGCCCAGCTGTTTCAACACCTACAACGTGCGCATCTGTAATTCACATGCAAACAGTGAACGATGGGTTATGGGCTACATGCCAGAAGATATCGACTGGCTTCACAAGCTGTACCACACCCTGATCATGGAGAAGATCTCAGCTACAGTAAACCACCAGCTGCAACAGTTTGAGAAGCAGTAGGGCCCATGCGTGAATTTTCTCACAAATGCATTTTGAGAACTCTCTTGCCAGGATTATCTACGAGTGCTGCACCTCACAGACCTGGGTTACTGTACAATGGGGTACAGGGACCTGCTCCTAAAGGGTAAAATGGATCCTTTATCAAGCTTATGAGTGAACAGGACGTCTTTCTTGTTATCTCCCCCTACTTTCTCCTCCCAAATTTTCATTATTCACCCCTTTCCTTTCCCTTCTCCCCAGCATTTCCTGGCTTCAATGGCGTCACTGGGTTTTAGATACGACACTGGCCTTGTAACCATAACATACAATTATCTCCTGCTTTATCAGTACAATTCAGTGATCTCATGTGTAGGGGGGTCGCAGTGGGGGGCATTTAGTGTGGTACTGTAAATCTGGTCCCATTCTCAACAGATCAGTATTACAATTATTCAGAGATAGCAACGAGTTTGTTGAGCAGGCAATGCAATGCAAACTGTAATGGGAACGTTTTGAAAAGTTAGGTAGAAACTATAACGCGGAAGGCTGGTGTTATTTCTACGAGGCTGTGTGTTTTCTGCTACTGTACGGTACCTGTACCAATCAATGCCTCTTAAGTGATGGATGTGGTCTGGCCTCAGGCTCTCCTTACTGCAGCATGATGGTTTCTTTATACCATTTTGTAGTGGCAGGCAAAATGGAGTGAGTCTGTGTAAAATTGCTATAGATTTCGCGTATTTGTTTGATTACATATTTGACTGCCGACCTGAGCGAGGTAGCAGTACTGATGAGATAAACAACAGTGCGGAAACAGAAGCCACTGTTTCGGGGCAGATCACAGACTATCTTGTTGAATCAATCATTGTGCTGCTTCAACATGTAGAACCGCATACAAAGATGCATCGTATAGAAGTGCGCGATGCGGTCCCTCCCCACTCCTCTTTAGATACTGCTGTGCAGCACCAGTAGTCTGAAACAATTCAAATATTTTGTTTTATTCCAGTCGCTCTTGCTTCTGTGTTGTTATTCTAAGTTTAGAAACAATACATTTGTTTAACTAGCTACTGAGTGCACAGCAAGTGAAATGAGTTGCTATCTAGAGCGCCTTGAAGATTACTAGGAGAGTTTGAATTATTTATGCTGCATGGAATCTCAAATTATGCGGAATATTATTCGATGAAATAAGCATTGGCTTTATTATGTAAATACATTTACATTTCCTCATTCAGGAGAGAGCAAAGTGCTATACAGAGTACACGCGATCCTTAAGAAATAGCCCTGTAATAAAAGGTTTTATTTGATCATCGAGTCCCAGTTATGGGGAAACGGTTATGTTATGTAACTTAAGGCTAATTTGATCTTGATTATAGAGGCACCTACTTAAAACAGCCTCATTTAAGATGTATTTAAATCCAGAAACTAGGGGCCATGCACAAATAAACAGTTGCTTTCTATCGCGCTCATTAAGAAATAACTCCTCAGGCAGCCTAGCTCAGTGCATTTATTTGTATAGCGTGTGTGGCAACAGTGGCACTCGGAGACACGTTTAGGATTTTAGCTCTTCAACCTTTCAAAAGAAAGTTGGACACGTTTGGGGTTCTTTTCGGGTGCACTTTCGAGATACCGGCCGGCTACTTGGAGAAGTGTCCAATAGCAATTGGTTTCATCGTGACAAAGATACCCCTCCTGGAAAGGTATTACTTCTTTCCTCCCCTGTAACATTGAAGCAAACTATTTCGGCATTAACTTGCATCCCAGAGGAGACACAGAATACTCAGGGGAAGCACCAGTGCACTGTGGGAAGCACTTACTGACCCACAGGGCTCAGCATCCCAGAGGAGACACAGAATGCCCAGGGGAAGCACCAGCGCACTGTGGGAAGCACTTACGGCCCCGCAGAGAAAGGGGGAGCTGACAATGCAACCAGCGGGGCTTTGGTACTTACCTAAAGAGCGGTAGAATCTCGCTGAAACTGTAGAACGGTCCTGACCAATGTTGCCTCTAATTTCTTTCCTCTGTGTGCGGCAGTGTATGGTCTCTGTGCGCCGCAGCCAAGGCTATGTGCGCCAACTATCCGACCATGCAGGCGAGTGCAGCAACAAATTATCAGGGCAAATACTACTCCAAGCTTTTACTTAACGTGAAAAGAAAGTGCATTTTCACACATACAGCACCATATGAGGGGTCTTAAGACAGATTTGCAATTTAGATATGCATGCCATGGTCTTGATGGGACAGTCCTTCCAAGAAATGGCAAGCCATGAACGCCCCACAAAAAGCACTGATTGAAGTGAGCCGACCCAAACCCCTCTCTCTGCATTAATTCTGGTACATCACAGAAACTGCCTAATAGTGCTGATTCACATGGATAGAGCTGATGTTATTGGTTTCACAAGTCACTCTCTGTGGTATGTGGAGAGGCCAAAGTTTGGAGGTGCATGTAGTCTTGACACCTCTAGGACCCATTGACAGGCACTGTACGAAACTAGCGCTGCATTCTGCCTCAACTCCAGAGCTCTCAACCAAGTCCTGCCATAAAAATGCACCCACAACTTCTTTTCAAGACACCTGAAAGCATCTCAGTTCACAGTATGCATAGTACAAATCATATGCTGCATAAAATAAAATACCTATTCACATCATCTGGAAAAGCAAATCCTCTTAGGAAACTCATGATGAAAAACAATGTGAAGCATCCATATACCGCTATGTATTTTGTTTTAAATAGCCTTTTAATGGGGTGACAGAAGCCATGAAGCAGCGCACAACTGTTGCCCATAACAAAAATTGAAGTCAAGGGGCCATAAGGCCTCTTGTTATTGGAGTATCCTGGCTGGGAGCCTCACACCTAGATGAAATGGAGGGGAAACAAAGGATATCTATATCTATCCATATCCCTGATGAGGCGTCAAAGCACTTTTCGGCGAGTAGCACGCTACTCCTGAACCTAAAATGGATTAGTGGTGGGTTAGTATAAGAAAATCGGTAAATATATGTTCATTTGAGTGGTGGACATGTGAGTCTGTTAGTTGGATTGACTAGGATAATGGAGGGATGGAAGAGGGAAGGGTCTATAAAGTGTTATTTAGGAGATCAAAGCCGTGAGATGAGGATTCGGAGGTGTAAAAGGAAAGATGGAGGTGGGACGAGTCTCTAGAAAGGGATTAGGGAAATCACAGTAGTAAAATTAGGTTTGGGATAAATGATGGGTGGATTCAGAAAGAGTTGTTTGGGAGATCATAGAAGTAAAGTAAGGTTTCCTTAAAGTGAATATATTGAAAACAACACCAGAACATACTTCAACTAATTACGCTTTCAAAGTCTCTGCCCGTCTTAAAACCCATAAGATGTTTTAAAAAGAAACTCAATGAAAGAAATTCAACACTGGAATTTACGTGCTTTTACGCTGTGAACAGAATAAAATGTAACCCCATGTTAAACCGACCCATGTGCATAAACCAATTGTGACAGCTTAATTTGATAACCGTTGAACCAACTCAATGGTGCACAAAATAAACTGGTCATTGATTACCAATTTCTAACACTGCAAGTGACACTACTTCATTCAAACTATGCAGTTTAAATTAAACATGTGACTCTAAGGGATATACAAAACATACAAAAAGACCAATCCAAATCATGAAAAAGGAAAAAACATTCAGACACACCCTTCACATCATACCCAATAATGAATCAAACGTGCTGTGATGATAGGATATTAGCATAACATTCCTTGAATAACAATTGTAGACACTAAAATACTGAATAAATATGATGAAAAATAATGATTATTGGCAATAGGAAATATTTATCAACCAAATTTCGTTCAAATGTTGACCTTAATATTAACAAAAACAGTACTCTGTGAATCACGGTTCAAAGCTTCGATGATGTAAAGATAACTCCCACTGATGGATTAAGTGCAGCCCAGTATTTCCAAGAGGCCTCCGTGATGGCATTTTCGTTGTTTATTCCGTCTTCTCTTCCAGAGAATGCCAGAATGTCAGATTTGTTGGTCTCCCTAGTATTTACACAAATTATAATTTAAATATCACTATTTTGTTGTATTTCTTTTATAGCGCTTTAGCACTACAGAAATGGTAAAGTGTTATAAAAGAAAAAGCAAAATAGTGGTATTTAAAAAATTTCTGTACTTGTGATGTAAAGTGCTCTGACATCCTGCATTGGGAAGGAAAGTCCCCCAACTCATCCCAATGCAGGGTATTAGAACGCCTTACATAACACAACAGCCTTTTCATAAACATTTGCAGTGATCTTTATCTCTCCAGGAGCAGTGAGTGGAACAACGGAAGCCCACTCGTAAATCACACCACAAGTAGAACGCTTTTTTTTAAAGAAAAAAAGACAGACGTGCTCTGCAAGTAAAACGCGGTGCAAATGCAGATTGTGTGGCCTTTTAAATATATTTTGGGATTGTGAAAGCGCATCATGCTTTGAGACAGCGCAGGGCCTGATATTGGGTGACTTTTTTAAATATATCAGTGTTCATGAAAGTGGTCTCAAAGCATGATGCATACTTTCATGATCACTAAGATATTTACAGGGCCATGCAATCATTTGTTTCACAAGCCCCGCAGCCACGTTCCAATTACTAAAAAGAATCGACTCCTGACCCAAACTCGATGGCAACTGGTAAAAAGTCGGTACAACTTTCGAGGAGCGAACAGCATACAGCTTCTACAATGGTTACGAAAGCAGACAATCAGCGTCCTGGGGCTTGGAATACGAAGAATGGACCCGACTCCGGTGAGTACATAGGAGGGATTTTCTGTTTGAAAAAATGTAAACCACACTCACCTGGCGGCGGGCGGCACTGGCAGACATTCAGCAGCAGGGACACTGGGACAGGCAGGGCTAGGGGGGGCTAGAAATAATTAAATTATGGTGCGGTGAGAGAAGGCCTCTCGTCACGGTCCTGCGCGAGCCCCAATGCGCATGCGTCACCTCCAACAGCCGCGCCCGCCCCTGCCCCAACCCCCGGCCCCAGCCCTAAAGTAGGTGAACTGAAACTAAGAGCAGGCAGCGCGGAGGTGGAGACATCTGCGCACACGCAACCCACCCCCTAAAATGGCACTGCTGCTCTCAGATTAGATTAACGAAATTGTGTTTTTTTCACACGGACCGAGGAGAGAGGCAGGCACGCAGCAGAGGCAGCAGAGTACAGTAGTAAATGACTACTACTGTACCGAGTGTCCAAAAAATCGGCCCCATCCACACCCAGCGACAAAACCGGCCCCCGTCCCAAAAACCGGCCCCCACCCCTGGCAGCCGACCGGGGGATTGCCCGGTGCCCGGCATTGTCAGTCCGGGCCTGGGCTCAAGTATCAATTTGATTGATTTTTGTATATCTAAAGATAATATGCTTTGAAACAGTATACATCTGAAACCCCTAAATCTTGCAGATTTTCGCAGATTCTACGAGCAATGTTATTTAAAGGAAATTGCTTTGCACAACGACACGTGACCGTAGTCTGACTCGGCAGTTCTAGTCTTCTTCCTCAAATGAATCTCGGTTTCACGTCTTTAAAATCCCACACGAAGACCCGCGCAATAAACCGGGCGTGCTGGGAGCCTACTGCCCCCAGGGGCTGGTAAAGCTCTGGCTCAGGGCCAAGGGCTCAACCGGGCGCCCCTGGCCTGCTACTCTTTTAATCAAGTGACGTTGTTTTCTTTGGATTTTCTGCATCCTAAACGGAAAGTGGGGGGTCTGGAGGCAGAGGGGGAAAAGCAAACACAAGAGAGACAGAAAATATACACGATCTGAGACGTGGAGCCGTAGTAAGCGTTGTTTACCCTCGCCCCCCCAACCCCGGTCATTGTAGTGGGGCCATTCTGAACTCTGAACAGAGAGCTTCGGCTGGCCAACCCTTCATGCACCCCACGCTCTAGGTCTTTTTTCGAGGTTTTTGGCCCTTATTGCTTCCCATCCGGCCCCGTTCCCCAACGCATTAGTAATCCTCTCGTGCGCCCAGAAACTTTCAGTGCTTTGCATGGAAATATAGAAGTGTTGGTTCTCTGCCCAGAGGACCTGTTTGCTCCTGAAAGTGGCGAGGCGCCTATTAAAAGGTATTGTATAAATGCTCTGAAATGCAGGTACTCTGCCATTTAAATTAAATAAGCGAGGGCCCCGGACCGCACCGAAGAGCACCCGCCCTCGTAAAGCACTGAAAGCCTTTCCTTTCACAGTGTGCGCTACAGTCGGGCTGCTCACTGTCGGTAGACTTGACTGAGTGAATGGCGTCTTGTAAGTACCCTCCAGCAGGGCGCCGAGCGGAGGAGGGTCGTGCGGATGAGGCAGTCTGTCCTCCCCATCACACGGCGGCTTCCCTCCCTCCCACCCTGTCTGTCCGCTCCTTGCTTCGTGTCGAGGCAGGCCCGGCCATAAGCCCTGTCTACTGGGGCGTCTAGGCGCGGGCTGAGGGGAGCCGGCGGGACCCTTCTTCTCACGCCTGCGTCAACACCCTGTAATTAGCGCGACGCTCCCGGCGGCGCGAGGGGACTCCTTCGGCGCACGCCTCGCAGCGCTGCACCCTGACGCTGCAGTGGACCCGTATTCGTCAGCTGGCGTTACAGCCAGAGATGCCAACTTTGGAGTCAGGCTCGAGGTTCGGTGTCGGCACAACAACGTCCCTTCATGGGCAAAGTAACACCTAGCCAGGGCTTCAAGTGGGATGAAAAAACGTTAGGGTCTCTTAGATGGGCGTGACTGAGCTAATTAAGGGCGTGGCTTAAAAATATGTGCGCTAAAAATCTGTGCTTAGAAGTGTGTGCTGCCCGACTGCTTCGGTCATTGCATCCAGACTTATAATACAAGTAGTAACATTACACCTACAACAATCCAGGACTATTGGCTTTGTCACTGATTGTTAGTTGCATAAGACAAATAAGCAACAACTATGGCTTTGTATATTAATATTGAAAATACTTCCGTTCTGAAATGATGAGACTGTAAAAGTACTATAACGAGTCTCTTTGAAGTTACATCAAAGGCAGTCACTGGTGGTATTGCTGCAGATGTAAGATTTTTCCCCCCACCTTGATGGTAAGGGCACAAACAGAGAGCGCAATAGGGACCAGTCGCCGCACCTGCTTTTAGAATTGCCAGTGCTGAGCACCGGCAGGACCCGGCCCACTTAGAGCCCTGTGCCTAGTCCTGGAGTACCACACAACTTCTCACAGAAAAACTTCTGTTAAGCAGTGGGGCTTTGAATTATTTCAACGTTGTCCCTGCCTATTTTTTCTGCTTCTGTGGATAAGCGAAGCTGGCCTTGTGCTTTGAGTTTAGAAGAGCTGACGCTTCTTGTCCTGTCAAGACACCGTACCGTGCTGTTAAGAGCCCGTGCATCCTGCTGCCTTACCAGGGGTTCGGCATCTGGTGTGCCGCTGCGAGCCGCTAAGCGGCCCAAGACTGTCCATTGGGCTCTGTGCTTGTTTTCCAAATCAGCTGTCTTTACTGTTCACTACAAACCTGTTGGGCCACAGCCCCTCTGCCAGTGGACTCCCTGGCAGTAGTTGGCAGCCATTACAAATTATTCATTCCAGCCATGGCTCTGAAGATTCGCAAACATCATCTCACAAAGGAAGAGGAGAAATATCCTCCTTTCTATTCGGCCTGGTATGTTTGAATGCCACTGTACTGGTATAGCACGTGCTTGGCAAGGGAGCAACAGAGCCATACCACATTAATAACTGGCCCGAGTGTAAGGGGTCTTTCAGCTGTTATCCAAGACTGTTAGGGCTCCGGCAGGTTATCTCCAAGAGTGTAAACCCTCTCACAGGTGATAATCAAGAGTGTAAAGGCTTTCACGTGATACCGAATAGTGTAAGGGCTCTATTAAGTGATATCCAAATCTGGCTATTTTGATCAGTGGGGGGGGGGGACCTCTGTCCCTTTTGTTCAAACCTAAAAAAACTGAAAAAGAGCCACCTTTTTTTCTCCTAAAATGAACATGGAAAGTGGGTGATTCCACAAGTCACAAGAAAGAATGTGAACTAAGAAAGGAAACGGAAGCAGTACCTCAATGTCAGAACAAACATAGGAAGTGCTGACAAAGTGTCAACTAGAAAGTTATACACAATTAGTTTTTTCTTATGTAGGCATAGCTCATAATCTGATGAGGTGGTTTGGTAGCGCTAGTGTGTATTGCAGACATCTGTTTGTATCCTGCAACTCCTAAATTCAAATCCCATTAAGGGCAACTCAGCCAGTCATATTCCTGTGTCAATTAAACGAGTAGTGTTGAATTGAGAGATAACATCTAATGTTAAAGTGGAAGTATACAGTTCAGGATATTAGCTTTGTAAACTATTAGCATTATCCTAGCAGCTCCTAAAAATGAATGTTCCTGTACATTACTCATTCTTAACTCTAATAGCTGTGAGAAATGATCCGTTCACGGATGCAAAATTGTTAACCATTTTTTAATGTGTTTATTCGGTGCAAGCCGTGATCTAGGAATGCAGTCCATCTGATCCATTCGCTAGAATTGGATCAGTCCTTTTTCCAAATAACTGAAGTCACATAGGTCTGGGTTGTTGGAGTAGTAAAAGTAAGAAAGAGTTCTTAATTAATTACACAGCTGCAGCTCTAGATTTTCATAAGGGAACAAAATCCTTCCTGTCACTTTACCAGCTCTTACAAATTCGAATTATGTGAAAACTCTGCTTTCAGTGTTGGGTTTTGTGCTATCACAAACCCTTTACAATCATTGGGCGTTACTGTACCTTGCCTTTTCATCCTCTTAATCCACTTAGATTGGAAGACAACCATGCTCACTTTCAGGGAAACATACTTAACAACGTGGTCAAAGACGCACTATACCTGTACCATGCAAATCCCTTTACCACGCATGACTTTACCACACACATCTTTACCACATGTCAGGTAAGTGTATGTGTGTACTCATTTGGTGTTACATCATTATACACCAATATACCTAACAAGAATGGGCTTATGGCATTATCTGAACCTCTTAATAAAAACTTTAAAAAGCCATCAACAAACATGCTTACCAACTTTGCTTGAGTTATCCTTAATTCCAACAATTTTACCTTCAATGGTAAACGCTATCTGCAGGTACAAGGAACTTAGATGGGCACTCACATGGCTCCATCCTATGCAAATATCTTCATGGGCAAACTAAAGAACTATATAAGTGCCACTTCTAGCATCAAACCACTGGTATGGCTAAGATCCTTTGACATATTTATAATATGGAATGCAGGAAGTAGAACACTGGAACAATTTACAGCTTATATCGACGGTATCTATCCTTCCATCAAATCCACCAGCAGCAATTTGAAACAGAAACATCATCTCCTTTTCTGGATGTGTTATTTACCATTAACCTAAAACTATAACTGATCTGTACCACAAGCCTACAGATGCTCAGTTGTATCTAAACTGGACTAAGCTCATTTGTATCTAAACTGGACTTCATGTCAACCGCAGCACACTCTGCAACTTCTACAGCCAAGCACTAGAAAAAAGATACATCTGCAGCAATGAGGACACCTGTAAAGACCATCTTCAGGAGCTTGCTACATTATTTAACCCCTTCACTGCTGGCCAGTTTCCGCCCCTGTGCTGTAAACAAATGAACAGGGGCGGGTCATGACGAACCCCAGCCGTCATCAGCACACGAGCACTGTAGTGCATGACGGCTGGGGTTCGTCATCAGCATGGAAGGGGTTAAAAGACGATGTTATCCTCTGCATATCATACAGCAAAACAAATCAATAAGTCTTTGCAGTTACCCGCAAAGCACTTATTTGGAATACCAACAGTAGACACAAAAGTGACAGAACTCAATTTGTGGTTGACTATCATCCATCAGCTCCAAACTACAGAACTATAATGCAAATAACATTTCCCTTACCGTCCACTTGTGAAAAAATTTGCAAAAAGTTTTTCCAAAAACGCCAGCCATTGCTTACTGCAGAGTTTCCAGTTTATGATCTCTTATTGTGAGATCTGAACTCAGGCAAGCTGTAACATATGCTGGGGTCCAATGCTGTGATTCTAAAAGGTGCATCAAATGTGAATACCTTTTACAAACATCAGTTACTAGTTCTGTTACGATAATGACCTATGGAATAAGACAGCATCTTCAATGTTGTTCAACATGCATTATTTATGTGATTCAGTGCCAAAGCTGTAAAAAACAATATGTAGGCCAGACAGTGAATGACCTCTGTACACGATTCAGGAACCACAAAACAGCAATAATTAATAAGAAACTTGACCAGCTTGTAGCCAATCATTTTAACCTTATGGATCATTTACTATCCGATTTGAAGATTTTCCCTGTGGAACTTATCTTAAAGGAAGAAATAGTAGACTCCAGAGAGAACTTCTGGCTGTACTATTTAAAATCTCTGCATCCAGATGCACTGAACATCACTGGCAATACCACCTGATTAATGAATATCTCAAGAGCTCTCAGGACTGCATTGTTTCCACATTCCAAATGGAATCTTCACTCATGATGCTTTTTGAAAATTAAACAGTGTCACCTGTGCAGCAACTGAACAAACCATCTTGTACTACCCAAGGAAGGTGGAAGCTGAAACATTGTAGTGGAAATATATTTTTGGTATTTCAGTTCATATATTTGAGTCACTTATTTCATATATGTGTATGTGTATATATATATATGTGCGTATATATATATATATATATATATATATATATATATATATATATATATATATGTGTGTGTATATATATATATATATATATATGTGTGTGTGTGTATATATATGTGTGTATATATATATATGTATATATGTGTGTGTGTATGTATGTATATATATATATATATATATATATATATATATATATATATATTCACTGAAGAAACCATAGGTTTAACACCAGTTATAGTTAGCTGGACATTTTACTCGTACAAAACCATTGAAATTCCCACGTTATAGTTAGTTGGACTCACTATAACTCGCGCGCCCGCAATCCACTGCTGATGATGTCACATATTACATCATTCATGACATGGTCAGTGACATCACTGAAGACATCTCTACTACCAATGGATTCACTTGGTGTGGTATGTACTAAGGTAGGTTTAAAAGTCAAAGAATCCACCCCATGGTATTAACTGTCTTGACATCCTCAAACTCTGTGTGCCCCATCTAGGTTTCATTAATTCTTAGGTGTCTATCGCGAGGAACTTTGTCATTCAATTGGAATGCAATACTATTTATTGCCTTGTAGCAGCAGTGATAAACAAAGCTACCCACACAAGATACTGATCAGTCACCGTTTACTACCCAACAGAATACTCCTCACTTGCTCACTGCTTCTCCAATAAGTCACATTCTTGAAAATCAGGAATTGGCAAAGTCAGTAGGTCTCTCTGCTTTAAGTAGTTGAAGTAGTAGCTTTGCCAATGCTTGTTTGTACCAGCATATTTTAACTCAGGCACACTTATGGCCTGCAATCTTTCAATGAGCTTTTTATCAAAGCATCGTACCAAGATGTTCGCCATGCGTCATGATGCGTGCATGTACATGCATCATGACCCGTGTGTGCATTTGCCATGACTGGGTGCATATGTTATGACTGGTGCAGTCATTTTAAAACTACTGGCGTAGCATGTTGAATGGCTATGTTAAAACAGTAAATGAAACAGGTGAAAAATAGTGTGGTGTAAGAAAAAGGATCTTGTCAGCACTGGGCAGGTGCCTGGCTCTTGTAAACCGAAAAAAAGAAACAAAGATCACGAAATGGGGATGGGGTCCGGAAACATTTGGGAGTGGGAGGGCGAGAATTAAAAGCATCAGACGGTGCCGAGTTAAAAAGAGGAAAAATGAAGTATGCAACTCATCCAATTCAACTCTGTGAGAGCAAAATGCTCTTGGGAGACACAGACCTAGGAGTAGCGAGGAAAGTCATTGAATCATGAGCAGACAACTTAGACGACCAAGCCATCCAATCGTGAGCAAAGGCGGTCCCAGAACCAATTCTCTGTACATTGGTAAAACAGGTCAGACCTTCAGACTGCTAAAGCTTCATATTGCAGATAACTAACAAGGTTTCTGAATAGTCCTCCTGCTACTCATGATCTTTTTATGGAAACCAGCTCCAGGGCTCCCTGGTGCAGTAAATTCTTGATGCCTTGTATGTGGCCGACCGATGCTGGTGCAACTTCTAGACAAGAGCTCGACTGTCAGCAAATCTAATTCACCAAGCCAAGCGCCTGCTAATTTTCCCCTCCAGCCCTGCTTCGCACACAATTACCACTATATTTAGACGTGTTCAGGTAAGTAACAGCTACCATTCAGACCAATTACGGACTCCAGTATTCAGTGGTAGCAGCGTGTGCTTCCTTCCCCCTTCAGGGACCGGAGACAAAGAGGGCACAGAGTTCACAGGAGCTGCAGAAAACCGTGGCATATGCAATGCCGGAGTTACCCAGTGCCCGTGGTCCAGAGGAGGCATCGCTTCATGGCATGCTCAAAATTCACCCTCATCAGCACTTGTTTAGGCAGATTGGACAAATGCTTGTGATGTGATTAGTATTTACTTTTAGGATTATTAGACAATAGTATGATGTCTAAACTCTGTCCCACTTTTATCATTGTTTCCTGACAATTGTATCTCAAGTAGCTTCATTCATTCAGGTAGGAAGCGGTGGATGGGTTTGTGTCCAGATGGCTACCCAAATGCTCACCAAAGGGTGCGATGAACTTTCAGCAAGGATTTGATGTTACGAGGTGACAAAGTTCATTAAGACTGAAAGGAAAAGCTCGGCCATGTAATAGTATTGGTAAATAACAAGTGGTCAAGAGAGGGGCAAAACATCTTAATCATTACTTGCTCTGTTTTTTTTTAACCAGGTGCAAGCAGTCATAGTGATCTTGTTCAGGAAAAAGAGGTTTCATTTCCCAAAATTATTGACGTGTGGTAAAGACTTTGCAGTTGGTTCCTAGCTTATTCTAAAAACAATTTGTTTTCCCTTGTGTGCAGAGTTGAAACAGGGTATCTTTGCTGTTGTCCCTTTTCAGGGACAACCTATAAAGCATAATGGTGAATGTTGACTTTTGAGCCATTACAAGTAAGAAAACCTAAGCCAAGAGTCGCAGTATGAAACCAGATAAATGTCTGTAATTTTTGAAAATTATTTTCTGTGGTCTATGTGAGAATATCGAGGCCGAGATGAATATCAATTAAAACATATATTTACTTGTGGACAGTAACAATGCACTTAGTCTTCCTAAACTGTTTGACGCTGACCCTTTTCGGTTAGTTTTGCTCTGATATTTATTTCCCCAGTGTTGCTGGGGTTCTTTTTACTTATTGCAGGCTTCAGCTTCATTAGCACAGTCGTAGGATTGACAACACACTGAGGGGGGGGGTGGGGGGAGAGACACCGTTTTGGCTCCTTGATGGGAAACAGCTGGTTTCAGCTACTGCATTCAGATAGCCCACCAGGTGTTTAACCACCAGGGATATGCCCTGATGTTCCAGCCATGTCCAAAAGGTAGACTGGGGGTTGCGGCATGCCATGGAAAGGCCCAAGGACCTGGCTGTATCTCAGCTATCCCTGACACGTTCCAGTGCAGAGTCTGCCTTCTCTGAAGAGATGGGAGCCATCAAAAGGCATATCCATAAGTGAAGCTTGGATATCCAGTGAAAATTTCAGTCTTCCTCAGCCAGGCATGGCGTCATGAGGCCACAAACTAAGAAATTGCTCTTCCTAGCTAGTCAGTCGTTTCGAGCTCACATCAGATCGTGAACTTCGCTGCATCTCTCCCGTCTTGGCTTAGGTGAGTATGGCCCGGGCTTCCTATGGGACCATGCGTCACACCTGCGCAACCGAATCCCAAAGTGCATCGGAGTAACGGCTCAAAAGTCACGCGATGCACACGGACTGCAGTGACAGGCTGGCAGAAGAAAACCTTTTCTTGCTTAAGGTGTCCAGCCTCTTGGATTTCCTATCCAGTTAGGGTGGTAGGGAATGTACCAAGATTTATACTGTAAATGGAGACTTGTTCCTTCCCAGCTCCCCGAAATAGGGTGTTGCATGAGGAAACTGGGGTCCCCCTGAGCAGGGCGATATCAGCGGGCAGTTGTTCTGTTTGTAGGAGCCCCTGTGCAGGACTGAGACCAGGCCACAAGCAGGAGGCCCCTAAGGACCTCATTAAATGGGAGAAGCGGTTCTTAGGGTGTAACTCTTGGCTGAATCACTTGTCTATAAGTTAGTCTTGCCCACTGAGGGCAGGCTAAGGTCCAGGACCTTGTTCTATCCTACTCACCACCATAGCAAAGGAGGCTCGGTTCTCCATAACAGTGGTAGGAAGCGAGACCATGCCAATATCTGGGGCGGTGTCCAGACCACTGGCGCCTGCCAATTCATCACACCAGTCCATGTTTAGGTCTATGCCCTGGTATCTAGGGTCCAGCGCCCCCTCCTAATCTTCCCCAAGTCCTAGCCCAAAGGAATAGGGCACAGGCTTTGGTCTGGAAGGTATGGCTGCAGTTAGCGCTGGAGTCTGCTTTGGGGGCGACGCCCCTCCTTCTCTGTATCGGGGATGAGAATGGAGATAGTTCCGGCTGGATCCATCCGTGGATCCAAAGGGCCCAGCTGCGAACCAGTAGGGCCCCCTCGCGAACCCTCGGGGCCCAAAAGAGCTCCAGCGGGTACAGACCACCCAAATATGAGGTGCTTAGCCTCATTAATTTCTTGGAGCTGGAGGCGGGGGTCACTCCGGCTACCAGAAACTCAGGGAGGCTCGTGGATGGCCCCAGCACAAGCTCAACCAAGGAACCAGGCCTCAAGTGACTGCGCTTCCTCTTTGAATGACTTTGATGGACGGGGCAAAACCGAAGACCTCTTCTACGACTTACTCTTCTTTTTTTTGTGGGACTTACTGGATGACCACTGCGATGAAGATCGCTGGCTCTGTGACCGATCCTGGGACCTTCCTCCCAGTCGAGGGTGTCTCACTTCGAGCGGCTTGGAGGTTGAGGTAAAGCTCTCTCAAGGCCTTGGGTGTATGGTGAAACAATCGACGTAGGTCTTGACATTGTGGTCGCACTCCAGATACCAGAGGCAGACAAGGTGCCGGTCTGCCACCCACATTTGCCTGTGACGAAAGCTGCAGGTCTTGAAGCCAGCCTTCCTTGTAGTCATCCCTGCCATATCAGGCGATAAATCTTGAAAAAACACTAAGACAAAAGTAAAAAAAGTCAACTAAAAAATGACTGGGGGTAGCTCTCTCCGAATCTGTGAGTGGTGTGTAAAGAAAATATTTGACATCAGCGCACTGGGGTGGTGCCTAAATAGGCACTGAACATGTCCCTTCCGGTGAGGACAACACAGAGGGTGCAACTTGGAGCCGAACAACGCCAAGTAGTGTGGCTCACTGGTTAGAGGCGGCAGACCCGAGAGCAGAGGACGGCCCGGGACCAGGGTTCGATTCCCGGCGCGGCAGGTTTCTGGACCAGGGTCAGCGGACTCGATAATTCTCTCGCCTCGGTGCCCACTCTGATCAGCGATCACACTCGGCAACTCTGGGCATTAGCTTGCCTCATCTTCACTAACGGCCCCACCAGACCGCCGGGGATGCCTGGTCTCACCCTGGAGATACCCATTAAGGGACCATCTCTCAGGGAAGCCAGGAAGGGTTTCGCAGCGGTCGAAGCGCCTTGGGACCCTACGGGTAAGTAGTGCGCTATATAAATGCCAATACATTTACATTTACAATACACCTCCAGGCACGCAGGGATAATACTCCTGAAAAATTTTCCAAATCCAGTCTGAATCCTGGGGATAATTCTAAGGGAAGGAATATGCGGCTAGAAGTGCTATCATTAGACCAACACAGTAACTGGCTTCCCCTGGCTCCATAAAAACATGAAAAACCGGTGCTAGTTTGCTTTGTGTGTGCCTGATGTCTGCACAGCAGCTGGCCAGTGGTTTGTGGTGTGTGGTGTGTGGACGTGGCTGGAGAGGTTTCCTTGCAGTCTTACCCAATCCCTGCTTCATCACATGTAGGCCATGAGAATAAAGTCTGAAATACTGTCCACAGTCTTAATTTTGTTGGCACACGTGGTGTGCACATGTCTGTGCATGATGTGTGCACAGCTGCCCTCCAGATACCCTGTGATTTTTATAGCGCGTGGCAGGATCCAACTGGAGCTGCGCATAGCACACACTGACCAGTGCAGGAGTGGGGCGAGGGAACCTCAAGAGCATAAACGGAAATGGAAAGTGCGTCAGGCCCTCTCCACCAGTAGGAAAGGTAGTGTAAGGCAGAGTCAGGCTACCCTCTATTCTTACGTGTTTCCGTTAGACTACTTTCTGTAGGCCTCACTTTAGCAATACAGTTAGGCTAGTCGTCTAGTCCAATCAGTGGTCCTGTGAGTTCTCATCTTTGTCGTCAGTTTAATTTCGCATGGGATTGCTGGAAAAGGTTCATGGCCTATTTTCCATGGCCGAAAAGATGAACACATCTGTAAATCCAGTTCTGTCGAGATCATGTTTGTAAATATTTTAGTAAGTCTCAGCTCTGTTTCATTGTTGCTGTGTTTTCTGGTGGGCAATTTGGAAAACATTTCTAAATATTTAAATTGATAGTGTGTTCATGTAGATCCACTGAGGTGCAATAGGAAAAGGGTAATGTCAGATTTCTCTGGACTACTGTATAAATACATCAGAAATTGACGAATAATGGAGGAGATGAGATCTGTCATGGGAGGAAGTGTTGACTTGGTGTTGTGCTCTCATGAAGGAAATTGATGTACTAAAGGAGGCGCAGCCTAGATTTGTGGTGTACTGGAAGCAGTGTGTTGTGGTTTTTTGGTGTGCTGCTGTGATGGATGAGGTGGTGCCCGGAAGTGTTGTCTAGTAGAAGCTATAGGACTTGGTGTGTACTGCAATGGAACAACTGGGCTGAGTAGTGCGTTCTTGAGGGGGAGGTTGTGAAGCCTGGATTTCGACATGATGGTTCTGGTATGACCCAATGGTGGGGAGTGGTGCGCTATTGCTACTGGAAGCAATGTGGTAGTGAGCGATGGTCTGTGCACTACGCAAGGCTTTTGCTATAGGTGAGACCTTGTTGTGTGGATGAGCATTGTGACCTGGTGGGATACGTGTGACATGTTGATGTGACCTTGTCGAATGTTGTGTGCTGAGAAGAGTATGTGGTGCAGTAGAGATCGTGTGATTAGTTGTGATTTGGTGAATGAGCTCTGGCCTTGCAGAACGGAGTGGTTGTATTTATTTGGTACACTAGATGGATGTCACATGACCTTGTGGAGCTCCTGTGTCAGCATCTGGTGGAAAAGCGGTCACTTAATGTGATCTGGTGGGAACACTTTTTTTTAAATTGTGGTCTGGGGTTGGCATAATCCTTATGTAGTGTGGTTTGATGTAGAAATTGTGGCCTGCGGTAGAGCAGAAATAGTTTGATCGGGCACAGCGGTGTGGTACAAACAGTAGGCCTCTAATGCTTGATGGGGGAATGTTTGATGGTTAAATTGTGGATTTTGAAAAAAACTGGCGATTTTTTTTCTAACGCTTTCTTGATTTGAGCCAGTGTTATAGTTGTCACGTGGTGGTCTTTCACTGTGCCCTAGAAAAGTGGATCTCTTGAAATACGGTTTTAAAAGTACTATACAGTTTATTTTAGCACAAGTTGTTTGGTAGTGCTTGTAATTTTATGCATACCCCAATTATTTCCTCACTGACCCTCTTTTGTTTAGTGTCAATGAATATTCAGAATTTCAGTTATGGACAAACAACCCCCACAAAACCCGGTTATCGACACACATTCTTTTTGAAATTGCTCTTGGAAGAGAAATCCTTTCTGCTCTGATACATTTCTATTCCTAGCCATCACAGAGACTTGTGTTGGCCGGAGAAACAAAACCTTCCTTTCGGCACTCATGAGGTGTGGCAGTCTTATCGCCCTGCTCTGCCCACAGCTGCCCTTCTTATCTCTCTCGGTCTGCCTCTGCCAGACTTGACTTTTATCTGACACGGGTTTGACAGCTTGTAACCCACAGTGTGGTGTCATTCCTTTTTTAAGTCTCACCTTCAGTTGTTGAAGATGCATAGTCTCTAATGCATTACAAGATATACATATAGTGGGCGTTGGGTGAGCCCCTTGCCGTAGATTGGATGGCTTTATTGTCTAATTTCCCTGCTTCTTATTTGATGGCTTTGCTCCCTGTTCTTTAACTGTCCCACCCCATGAACATTCTTCTGTACTGCATTACGCCTACATTCAGAGAACCACCTTTTCCAGCACTCCATGGGAGTGCATGTGTTTTCTTGCTTTCCACTTTTGTGCTGCTTCCCACCTCAAATACTTCTGGTCTTTGTTTGCTCATGCCCTTCCCGGCTGCTGTTTCATTGCCACCCCACCCAAAGCGCGCTCCTTCGTTAGTGCTACGCCCATTGTGTTAAAATCTGCATAAAAGCACAATTTCAGCAAGCATTGGAAAAGCCAGTAGGTCTTGCCAATGCAAGAGCTATTGGCTTTACAAATATGTTTTACCCATGTTGTACACCAGAGTGACTACTGTTCAGCATGGCAAAACTCTAGTGGGGTAGAGTGGTGTGGAGTGTTATGGAGTGACTAAGTGGTGTGTAGAGTTTAGTGGCGTGGAGAGGAGAGGAGTGAAGTGAAGTGGAGTGTCATTGAGTAGTGTACAGTGCTGTAAAGTATCATGGAGGGAGAAGAGTGTCATAAAGTGGAAAGGCATAGAGTTGATTGTCGTAGAGTGGAGTTGGCATAGTGTTGTGAAGTGATGTAGAGTAGAGAGGCATAGAGGGTGTAGTTTTGGTTTGTATACTTTTATCATCTGTTGCACGTATCACCTGAGTAGTCCAACCACGAGCGATTTTCTACCCCCTCACCTGTGTAATTTGTAGGGTTTTCCTTTGTACATGAGCCTTTCTATTCTGCTTATTTTTGCAACAATTTTTTCCATTTGTAGAATTTGGTATTTGACTTACACCCAAACACTCTGATCCACCTACGTTTTTAAGCGCCCTGAAGGTGTGACCTATTAGGTCAAATACCGAAACGCGCGTGGGCACACTCAGAGGAGACCAGCTGAAACAAACATTTTGTATAAGCTGCTCTATGCAGCTAGGATTTATACTGTTAGTCAGAACTTTAGCTCTTCTATCACTCCCACTGTAATCTCACAGTTTCACTGTCAGTAATTATTGTCTATTTTTGATATTAATGTAAGATACTGAGACTATTCCAACTTGAAATATATCTGTACATAATAAGATCTGTCATGTTAATTGAGGTCGGTCTCTCTAAAGGTGTTTATTTCTTTGTGTTTTTAATTCTCCTCCCACCCAGGCCAAGCAGACAATTTTATTTTGCAGCTGGACATTGCTTCAGGGTCTAAAACATGTGAGACCGGCCAGATCTAAGAGTCCGTTCTGTTGATAAAAACAGGTCACATTGTTGGCAAAAACAAGTCTTGCTGTGTGCAGTGCAATAAACCATGTTTGCAAGAGTCTGTTTGGTATTTGGACCTGTTTGTGTAAGGGTGTCCATGGGTTTGCCTGTGAACAGAGATGAGAGGAAAAACGAGTTTGTGGCAGCAAGTGCTGTTGATGTTTGTCCTGGCGATAGTTTATAGCCCCCAGCTCACATACCAGGTTGGTCCGAGGGATGCTAGTATGGGCAGGGTGAAACAAAAGGTGACCAACGGAATACAAAATGGCTGCGGTGGTCAGAATGACTGCAGTTTATGTGCACGTAGGAACTTCCATCAGACAAGATGCCGCAGATAATGTTCATGCTTGTTATTTTAATTCTAACAAGATGTTGAGTGCAATGGCATAGAATAGAATGTTGTTGAGTATAGTGGCGTATAGTGGATCATCTTCTGTCATCTGGGTGGTAAGTCAACTCGGGGTATCTTTTTCTGCCTCGGTCATGTCTCGACTTGGATGAACACTAACTCAATGAAATTGAATGGTGACAAGACCGAGGTTATGGTACTTGGTAAGAATCCCCAGCTCTGGGGGCTTCAACACTTGTCCACTGTGTTGGGAGTGCCTCCTGACCCGAAGAACAAGGTGTGGAGAGCCTTGGCTTCTGGCTTGACTCCACTCTATCCATGAAGCCTCAGATGGCCAAAGTAGCAGCCACATGCTTTGCTACATGAAATGGCTTAATGATCCTTTGTATACTTACTTTTTCTTTTCAAAGAACAGTTATCCAAGCAACATCTTAATGAGTTATTTATTTTTTGATGTCCCAGAATACCTTTTAGGTTGCACATAGGATTCACCGAAGCGAAGTTGGGTGCCAGTACCAGCTCTTTTATTTGCTGATGATACTATTTTAGTATCTCAAATCCCGAAGGGTTTGCAATGCTTATTTGACACTTTTAGTGTTTACTGTGGCGCTAAGGGCCTAGAAATAAATTCTAGGAAAACAAAATGCATGGCAGTTAATCCACCTAATCTTTCAAGAAGAACATAACTGTCCAAAAACAGAAGCTAGAATATGTGCAGAATTTTTATTATCTAGGCATTACACTTGACACTAAAATTACCTGGTATCCCCAACTGCATAAAAGTAAGACCATTTTGCCACAAAATTCTCTACCAATATTTAAAAAAACATGAGCCTTATTACCAAGGCAGTATCTCCTGCACTTGAGGTATATAAATACAGGGTACAATCAGCATCCCTTTATCGTGCAGAACAATGGGGGCCTTCATGTAGGAATACCTTTGCGGGGGAAGAAAATACATGTTTTAGGAAGTTGTTACGTCTCCCTGTGCGCACACCTGTAATTCCCATTGTTATGGACTTAAATACTAAACGTATTGATCACCAAGCCATATTAAGACTATTGCTGTTTTGGGTGCAATTGTGGTTAACAACCGAACTAGCTCATTATAAAGAAGGGCTAGAAGGGATCTTAAGGTTTGACCGAGGTACTAGCCTTCAGTGGATTAAGCATGTGCACTCCTGGCTTTGTAAACTTGGGCTGAAGAACTTCTGGGAAAAACCTACCCTATTGACAACCGCTTCCAAAAAAACACTAAAACTACCTTTTAGGCGTATATACAAAATAGTGTGTCCCATAGCCCAGATATTGGTAGATTAACGGCCCAGTTCCTGCTTATGAAACCAACCCAGGTCTTTGAGCAATTTCTGGATGAAGTGCAGCCCCAGTTGGCAAAATCTTTATATATGAATTTTCGTTATGGTGTTTTACAAACTAACGAACATATTGAAATGGGGTCGAAACACAGATGTGAGTAATGAGGACTGTTGTGTATGTCAACTCGATGCACAAGAAAATGATCTACACTTACTATTCTTTTGCCCAGCCTATGCCATGCCCAGGAAAACATAGATTGAACCAATCGGTCGAAACCTGGGAACTAGATCTTGTTTTGTGGCAGAAAGAATACTGAAAACAGACACTTCCTAGAAAATAATTTTCAGTATTAGTAGATATTTGTTTGCCGTGGGCACAATAAGAGGAAAAAAAGTTTGAAATTTTAACATTCTGAAATCTATGTGTAATCTCAAATTTCGATTTGTATTTTTATCGCATTTGCATTTTAGAAATTGCTGAGAGACCAGGTAGAATGTTTAGTTGGTTATACTATGTCTCAAGTAGGATAACCCATTAGCACTTTAAAGCACTTGCACTTTTGATATTACCCAAATTTATGTGGAAAGTCTGCACTCATCATATGTACTCTTCTAGTCCTCGGCGCTTCTCAACCCAACCTGGATTTTACATTCTCCTCAACGTTTTAAATATATCGGACTGTAGGCTTAGCATTTTTATCATATTTTTTACTTGCTAGATCAATCGCCATTTTTTTCCCCTTTTACTTAAATTGTGATCATTTTAGCATTTGCATTTGTCTAAAGCCGTACCTGTGGAACGCCTTGTATTTTAATAGTGTTTTATCAACTAATGTGTGTTACTATGTATCTTTTATGGTTCAAGCAAAACCGAAATGAAGATTATTCAATTGAATTGAATTTTTGTAATGTGAGATAGTGGATGAGTGGGAGTATAAAGTCGTACATGTGCTACCGTTGTGAAATTTAAGCTGGTTGTTATGAGATAGGATAGCTGGTTTGCGGATGTTTGAAACTAAGGGTGTGTGGCTGTATATGACAGTAGAAATCTTGCTTTTTTGGAGGTTGATGAAACTCTACATCCCCTACTACGTTTAGCTTGCCAACCGCCTGACAAATTTCATGCAGATTTATCAGCGATTTAAAATTTATATTGACTCCTTTTGCCTCCCTACCCTTGATGGATCGGTTTAAAAATTGACACACCGACACAAAGCTAACCGTGCTAAACATTTTTCAAAGTTTGTGTAGATTCATCAAACATGCTAAATTTATTAGCAAGTGAGCGCTGTTTCGACTCTCCCTTCAAATGGGCTTTTTGTGACTGAGCTGCATAAAAATGATACCAAGAGTAAGCAACCCACGCTAAGTCTCTGCCAAATTTCTGGCTGATGCATCTAACAGTTAAAATCATTAGCTAATTAATAATGTTGTAACCAACCCTTTGTCTTTGCCTCTCCCATTTATCTTTGCTTGCACCTCAATGGGTCTGAATGAAACCTTAAATAACTATTCAGCATGTAACTTCCTAACTGCCTGATACATTTCATGCTGATTAATCAAATTGTGTCAATTGGCAAATTAAAATTGTATTAACCCCATTTAAGTTCCTTCCGTCACACAGATCTGCATAAAAATTGCAATACCTGTTAAAAAAAGAATCCTTACCACCTTGACCGTTTTTTTTAGCCATATTGCCAGTGTTTTTCAAGTAAGGCCAGCAAGAAAGGTGGCAACCCATGTCATATAGTACCAAAGTCATAAGCAAATTAATACTTTTTTAGGTTCCCACTTTTACTTTTCGCATGGTACGGACGTCCTGGAGTCTTGCTGAGGGCTCCAACACGTCCTGGCACCGGAGTCAGGAAATCCTTCTGGTGCAAGCTCAAGAGAGATTTGCTTTTGTGGAATTCAGTCTCAGGAGCTGGGGAAGAGTTTCCCAAGCACCAGATGCTGTTTTTCCCCTCTTAAATGATGATCGGCATGCATAGTGCATTAACGTAATTTCAGAGAAAATGAAATTACTTAATTCGTTCTCTAGGGCAAATGATGGACGGATTGCTGAACAAATCCAACATTCACCCCCAGTCAAGAGATCTTGGTTAAATCCATTGTTCCTTTGCTCACCATGCCACCTCAGTTTGTACCCAGTCATGTGCAAATCAGTCTTGGCCCTGCTCCTCATGGGAACAGTCCAGCTCAAACTGCCTAGCCAGGCCCTCCCTGGACCAGAAACAAGCATCCCGAGACTGGTTTTGGTGTAGCACCCCCTCATCAGCCAGGCTAGTTGGAATCCAGTGGCATAGCAAGCAAGGGACCCTTGTCAAGCATCCCGATCATTGTGTCAAGAAGGGAAATTTAGATTGTGAATGCTTTTTGGATGAGTTCCAATATTGACCTACTTCTATGCTGAATGGCTGCACTGTTCGGGTCATTTGCCACCAGGGGAAACCTCCAGGCATTTCTGAAAACTAAACACTAGGGGCAGTCCAAGATGGTGTGCCTCGGGTGAATGCCACAATATTTCCTTTCCCAAAATGCCCTGCAAACCTCAAACTGTGCCTATAATTGCACATTTTCCTTGCATTTCTGGGACTTAAACTTCCAGAATCAGCCGGAATCCAAAATATTCCTACCACTCAGCATCCCCCACTGTTCCTGATAAAAATGTTACCCCACTTTTGTGACTTGTCCTGGGGCCCAGACAGGCACAAATCAAGCCTGAGTCAATGAAAGTCGCTCCCCATCGACCATGTTTTGATGCTTGCCTGTCTCGCAAACCAAAGCTTGAGAGATCTACACAAATGACCCCTGGCTGAATTTAGAATTTTGTCTGCTTTTCAGAAATCACCCATGGATTTCATCGTGGTTTCCATCACAAACTGGAAGTAGGTTGAAAGCTCTGAAATTAGGAAAAAAAGGCCACCTCTTTGAGAAATGGCAAAACTGTGGTTAAAACACATGTTTTTTAATTAAGCTCTGCATGTTCCGGATAGCCTGGAAAATAGTGACTTTAGTACATCAAACCTTTTGTTGAGACTGTTTTTAGTGGAACAAACTGAAGCTTTTCTGTAGAGCACTCCAGCCACCCCATAATGTTGATATATTTTGACTATTTTCACAGTCCCCTCCAGGGTAATCCTCAAAACCTGGGTACTTGTGGAATCCCCAGGATGTTGAAAAAAGGGCTGAAGTTTGGCGTGGATATCTTATGTAAAAGTTAAGGAACTATCCAAAATAGCGAAAAAAAGGCTTAGCATTCTAGGGGGAAAAGGCCTAGCAGCCAAGGGACAACTGAGCTCCCCTTGATGGATTTGCATACCATTTAAATATTATGACATATGCGAAGTGTCTGTGAAATCAAGAGCATTATCGTAAAACAATTCAAAAGTTATAAGCAAATCAAGACGTACTGTTGTATCCTAATATGTTAAACCATGCAAGCTCATGACGGCACTGTGTAACAAGGACTTTTTCAAGTATCAAGCTATACAAAAGTGATAATACTTCAAAGCTCACCCAGTACATGTTTACAATACAACGTATATATATTATTACCTACTGGCGATCACCAGTAGATAGTTATGGTGATGACCTGGTTTCCATAGGTAAAGAATTTCCTTGTTTTGCTAATAACATTGGCGCAATTTGACGAATCTTAACAAACTTTTTAAAGAGGGGGGTCCCAAAATGGATTTTTCCCATGCAGTTTCCCATAGGGATGTTGGACACTACTACAGCCTGAACATCTGAATGGAATTACACCCAATTTTGAAGAAAGCAAGTTATTGGCACAGAGAGTGTTTTTTGTAATTTGGTGTAAATCTGTTAAATTGTTTTGGAGTTATTAAAGAAAAAGGATTTATGTAGATCTATAGACAGATTCACCACAGTGGATCTGCTGATCCACACCAACAGCAATGTTGTGATTGGTTGGCCGCAACCTGAGAGACCAGTTGCAGCCGCCATTTTGTGAATCGGGACACAGTTTCCTTGAGGGGTTTTGGGGGGCTACAGTGCTAATAGGATATATGGGATCTGATTGAGGCATCTGTGAGGGGCCCCTCATGGGCAAGAAACTGTCTAAAACTGTTTTCTTTTTGGCGCACGAGGATCTTTGGATCCACCGTGGTGGTCAGCATGTCCCCGTGTGACTCAGCAGAGGATCTGTGGATCCAGACCCCATATAATAAAAACACAAACAGCCACTTGCACACTCTCGCACACACCCAAACACACACACAGTCCATATAGCCACTCACACACCCTCCCATACAGTCACTGATACTTCCACTCACAGACTCAGAGAACCACTCATACACCCACACAGGTAACCACACACACACCCACTCACACAGGTAACCACACACCCACTCACACATGTAACCACACACCCACTCAGAGACCCAGAAAAACAATCCCACTCCCATTTACACACTCATACAGCCACTCATTCACCCACTTACAGACCCAGAGAACCACTCATACATCCACTCAGACCCACACAGGCACTAACACACTCACATCCATATGTACACACTCCTACAGCTAGTAAACACTCCCACACTGCCACTTAAACACCCACTACATAATCATGCACACCCACTTGCAGACCCAGAGAATCACTCGCACATCCACTTACAGACCCAGAGAATCACTCGCACATCCTCTTACCCACACAGGCATACACTCAAACATTCACCACATACACTCTTATACAGCCCGCCACACACACTGGAAAAAAAAACGTTAGAGATGTTATAGTTAAGTTCAGGTTTTATACACACAAAACTATAGAAATTCAGTTGTTATATTGATCTCAAGTAACTATAACTAATACTTTAACCCCTTCGCTGCGGATGACAAAGCCAGCTCGTCATGGACGTTACCTGCGCTGCGCGGATGACGAGCTGGCTTTGTCACGAACCGCGCGATTTTCAAAAGTCAGCGCACAGCGGGAAAACCCGTAGCGCGCATGCGGTTAAGGTAATTATAACTCCCGCCCTCGCCATGCACTGCCAATTACCCCACATATTACATCAGTCAGGACCTCTTCTATGACGTTATTGATAATATCACTGCAAGATTTGCAGTGAAACTATTGATGAGAAAACTGTGCATGGCAGGGGGGAGCGAGTAATACTTATCTTAGGGCACGAATTGTAATTACTGGAGATAACTAGAACTGCTGATTTCTATGTTTTATTGTGTGTAAAATCTGTTTGATAGAACTATAAACAACTTTGTTCTTTTAGGTGGATCACTTATTTGGCCAATTTCATTGAGACTTAAAACTATGAATCCAAATAAATTCTCCAAGACCGTTAAATCCACAGTCTGTAAAGACTGAATTCATTTTTATATGTCAATGATCATTACACAACCACAGACTTCAAATGTTGGCCTTTAGAAATAGAAATTAATTGGTTGCAGCAACCACCCCA